>NC_068993.1:4859264-4861944 GCF_001194135.2 Octopus bimaculoides
TATATATATATATATATATATATATATATATATATATATATATATATATATATATGTATGTATTAATGTATGTGTTTATGCTTGTATTAATGTATGTTTATGCATGTATTGATGTATGTGTTTACGTATGTGTGTTTGTATGCATGTGTGTATCTACATCTATGCAGGCCTAAATGTAATGCCCACACTCAAAGACATTTAAACCCTTCAACCTGCAAACATTAATGTTTCTACCAAAATCCTTGCATCTACTAAAAATGTTTATGTACATATCTCCAAGTGTTACATTTTGTTTATTGTGATAGCTCGCCTGTCTTTTCCTACTTCCATTGACCTCTCTTTTTCTCATGTGAAAATAAACCAATGCCTTTTGTTGTTTGTACCACTCCACACTGATCCCTCTCTCCCACTCCCCTATTACTCTCTCTCTCTCTCTCTCTCTCTCTCTCTCTCTTCCACTCCCTATATAGCTGTCTTTCTCTCTTTAACTTATTACAGGTATCTTTGACCATAAGGTGATTGCAGTAAAACTGTTTACATTTGAGAACCGCCATCGGCTGCCATGTCTCATCTCCAAGTTAAAAACAAGTTGTGAATACGATTCAATTACAGCAAATATTTGTTGCTGTTTCTTTATTTTCATTTTCCCTTTTTTTTTTATCTTCTTTTTTTTTACCATGAATGATCGGAGAGAGACAAACCCTTGAAATCTAAAACTATTAAGCATGTCTTGTACACCCAATTGAGTTTATTTATTTTAGTTTTTTGCAGAAAAAGTATCCCTCCCTCGGTTTTGACTTCAGGCAACATCAGAGCAAAGTATAGCTGTATGTTTAGTTTGTAAGACAAGCTTGTTTTGAAACAAATGGTTCCATATTGTAACTGGTTGGAGAAACACTTTATTATTCTTATAATTTTTGTTTCTTTCTAATTTCTTTGCTTTAATCTTTTCTCTTTATTTTTGTTTTGCTTTTTTTCTTTTTTGTATTTTTTCTCTCTATTCTTAAATTACAAAAACACAAAACAATTGCAAAAAATAAAAGATTTCCAAAAATACAAAACAGTTCTAAAAAAAAATTACAAAACCCATGAAATTGCAAAAATACAAAAATATTTACACAAAAAAAAACAAACTCAGAATTACAAAAATGCAAACGAAAAATGAATATATTTTCACAGAAATGATTAAAAGTTTTGTTTTTCATTTCATTTGAAATATTGATTTCACATGACACAAGTCAAGTCATTTGTATAGTTGGTATTTTAATATAGACCGAGTGTATATAACTGGTACATATTTTGGTACCCTATAGTAAGATTTATAATTTAGTTATTTCTACAATTGGCATGAGGTTTGAAATTTCAGCGGGGAAAGATAATTAATGACATCAACCCTAATATTTAACGGGTATATATTTTATCAACCCCAATAAAGATAAAAAGCAAAGTTGACCTCCTGTGGAATTTGAACTCAGAAGATAAGGCCAGAAAAAATGCTGCTAAGCATTCTGTCCAGTATCTTCTTTTATACAGTTCTATATTTAAGGGATGAGGAATTATGTACATCATTTACATTATTTACATTTGACAGATATTTGTCCTCATTTTGTTTGTTGTTATCACAACATTTCGGCTGATATACCCTCCAGCCTTCATCAGGTGTCTTGTTCGTAAATTTCGAATGTTGTGTTAACAACAAACAAGATGAGGACAAATATCTGTCAAATGTAAATAATGTAAACAATGTAAATAATGTAAATAATGTAAATAATGTAAATAATGTATCTTCTTTTATTTTTTACTTGTTTCAGTCATTTGGCTGTGACCATGCTGGGGCACTGCCTTGAAAGGTTTCAGTCAAACAAATCGACCCAAGGACGTTTTTAAAGCTTGGTACTTATCTAGCCATTCTCTTTTGCTGAACCACTAAGTTATGAGGATGTAAACAAACCAACATCGTCATCAAGTAGTGGTGAGGTGCAAACACATGCACAAAGATGCATGCACATGTTAAAAATTCTGCTAGTTTGCTTTCTTAAATTTGTACAATATTGTAATAGGAAATGTTTTATTTTTCATAACGATATTGCTGAAATGGATATGATTAGAAAAAAACTAATAACACGAAACAAAAATATTTAGAAAAAATATGCCAGAACCCATCCCCTTTTCATCTGGTCCCCAAAATATGAAACCCTCAAGGCATAGCACTTATCATGTGTAAAGATATTTTGAATGACATAAGCTCTGAATATACTTTCTGAACAATGATCTCTCGATGCTTAAATACACTACATCTCTACACTCCCCATACACAACACAAACTCCACTCATACAATTGCATGTCTTATTTACAAATCATATCTTAGATAGAAATCACTAAAACAACATGAGAAGCAGCAAAACCAAACTTCACAACACAACAAATTAGATGAAGCATCTGAATACCTTCTCACTGGTCTCCACTCAAACTAAAAGACAATACTATATGCACTTTAAGAATGTAAAATGCACCTGGTGTGATGCATTTGAAACATGCATGAAGATTCTTAATATACTAAATAACAATATCAAAAATGAGGCTAACTTTTAATATTTTTGATAAAAATAAATGAATATTGTACATATTTTCTTTTTTCATAACTGTATACCTACTTTTGCACCACCACCTCACCGTATA
>NC_068993.1:4862440-4863196 GCF_001194135.2 Octopus bimaculoides
ATATATATATATATATATACAAAAGGCTTCTTTCAGTTTCCATCTACCAAATCCAGCCACACAGCTTTGGTGAACCTGAGGATAAAGAAAACACTTTCACATGGTATTACGCAATGGGTCTGAACTCAAAGCCACATACTTGAGAACCACACAGACATGTCAGCACCTATCAACGTATGAAAATTCTTGCAAAGTTTTCAGAGAGAACCAGCTGTCGAACATTGTCCTACTCACAAATTCATAATTCCAATTTATCAAGAAACTCACTGATATTTTACTAAGCTGTTTCGTATTCCCTCCAAACATGAATCATGTACTTTTACAAGAAATAAACTCAGCATAAAGTAAATAAGCCATATATTATCTTATTTTATTTCAATTAATAATTTCTTTTACATACTTTATTTTATTTTTATTATGTTTCTTCCCCCCTCCTTGCGCCCTTTTTCCTCCACCTCGTCATAAGTAATTGGAGCATAAATAATACACTAGCTCATATCGTATCTGTCATCACCATTGCAGCTGTAAGCAGTTCTCCTCATATATAATCTGACCACACTTTCTTCATGGCAGAGATAAAAGTGCTTTTTATTGTATTGCTTTAAAGCTCTCAATAATCACGTGGTTAGCTACCATTTGTCTTTAGATTTTCTTACACACACACATACAGAGATAAATACATGCATGTACATACACACGCACATATATACATAAGTATGCACATATAGGTATGTATATATATATATATATATATAT
>NC_068993.1:4863339-4866648 GCF_001194135.2 Octopus bimaculoides
TATATATAAATGTATGTGTATGTATTTGCCTATTGAATATTCTCTTATCAAAATCCACAAACCCATAACTTATTATGGTGCCAAGTCTATAGCATTACTATTTGCCAATGCTCTTTGTTCTGCAATTGATCTTCATATTTTTTTCTACAAGTAGATTTCAAAGAGTTTTGCACACTTTTGCTTAACTTTCTTTCCTTCACTTTTCTACCACATTGTATATATATATATATATATATATATATATATATATATTACATACACATGTACACACACATACATATATATATATATGTGTATGTGTGTGTGTTTGTGTATGTATGTATGTACGTATGTATGCTGTGATCTCTGGCTTGTTGGCATTGTTCTTCTGATAGGGTCTGTAAAATCTAGATATTTGTAAGAGTTCTTTGAACAAATGTTTTAATGCCTGCAAAACATAACTTTGTACCATTTTATATTAAGGTAGCATCAGAATTTATTTTCTGTAAGTGTACGACACCGAAGCAAAGAAGCTAAAATGACTACTTTTCTGTTTCAATTTGTATTTGTTTTCGTTTTGTTTTTTTAATAATTTTTCGCCATAATATTTCCAGCAACCTTCCAAACCATGAGTAACATTCACAATTGGTTTGTCTGGATATTTTTCATATTTGTCAAAATAAAATTAAGGGATATTTAATCTAACAGAAGGAGACAGGGGTTTGTTACTCTGGTTTCTTTGAAGCACCAGCGTACTGGAATTGCGCATAACAAACTATATATTTAACATGCACGATAAATAACACACTTGCTTTTAATTTTATTTTAAAAAACCATAAACATTTCCATAGCTGTTTCAGATCGTTAACATCTCTCACTCATCATATTTTATTTCGATTCTGACATTAAAATATTTGAAATGGTGGTTCATTTATTTGTTTGCTTGTTCAACATCTGTTTTTCCACGCTAGCATGGGTTGGATGGCAACCTACTCTCTGTCACTGCCCTTTACCATTTTGTAATTAATGGGTTTTATATTCCACAGATCTTCAAAAGCAGAGAGTGGCTTGTTGCAATGTCAGCAGAGAATATCCCCAACAAATCACCATCTTGCTCAAACATTCACACATGAGAGTGTGAGGTATCAACATTTATGGACATTTGCACATACACACATACACACAATCACACACCCACACACATACATATACACGTGGAGTTCCCTAGTGGAGAATTAGTACAAGGGAGATACTTGTTTCTTCATAATATTTGGTGGGATTAGAAGTTTCAATCTGAAATTCTGAGATTATGAAATTATGAGATAAGAAAGATGCTTAGAATATACATGTTTTTTCTTTATTATCACGGGCTTAAGATGTTTAGTCTTTTCTAATCATGTAGAGTACTATTTCTTCTTTTTTCTTCTATAGGAGCCATTTCCAGAATGTAAGCCATAGGCAATCATGTCCTGCCATTCTCTGTTCTTTGTTTTCTGTAACAGTTCCACTTTCTGATGTTTAATCTTTCTTTCATCCAACCAGTTCATCAAGCTTGATGTTTGTAGCACCCATCTTCCTCTGCTTCTTTTCCCTTCATCACTAAACTCTCTGTCAGTAAGCTGCAGTTAGTAGCAGAAGTACCATCAGAGTTGGAACCTGGAATGTGAGAACCTTGTATCAAAGTACCATTTCATTCTTTTATGAACCATCAGTATGACGCGCACACACATACATGCATGTGTGTGTGTGTGTGTGTACAGATATGATGGGTTTCCTATGGTTTTAACTTCCAGATTCACTCTTAAGACATTAATTGTCCTGGAACATAATACAAGACAATTGTTCAAGGTGTAACATAGTTAAATTGAGCCCAAAATCCACACAGGTGAGAAGTGAGTTTTTTAATCTCAATAGCCATCAACAAGAAGATGACTGGCACCTATTTCGTAAAAGACAGAAAGATAAAAAGAAAACTAATATCTTGGTGTGATTTGAACTCAGAATTCAAAGAAACTACTTATGTGTAAGAGTTTTACCGAATCTAATGTAAAACTGGGAATGACATTTTTTTTATTAATTAACATAAGTTATTTAAATTGCAAAGGTTGGTGGAGTAATTCTTCCTCTAATTAAAGGTACGACTCCACACAGTCCCCGTCAGAAGTAATGCACTTTCACCATCTTTGGAATTCATTCTTTATTCCTTTTTTGCAAAACATATTGCTGTTGATGATGCTGTTTTTGTTGTTGTTGTTGGTGGTGGTGGCGGTCGTGGTGATGCTTTTGTCGATATTAGTGTTGTTTATGGAAGCAGTAGTTGTGTAGGTGTTGTGGTATTTGCTGTGGTGGCAATGATCGGACAACGTACTACTGATAGTTGCAGTAACGCAGACGGTGATGATGAGGAGGAGGAGGAGGATAAGAGGAAGACGAGGAGGAGGAGGAAAACGATGATGATGAGGGTGGTGGTGGTGGTGGTGATGAGGGGGAGAAAGGGGAGGATGGGGAAAGGTGCAGAATGAGGAGGGAGGAATGTAGGATCAAATGCTGGTATTGATGTTTAGATGTAGAGTTGCTGATAATTAGATGCACAATTATTGATGACGGTTATGATGATGGTGATGATGGTGATGATGGTGATGATGATGATGACTTTAAAGATGGTATGGTGTAGAGGAAGCTGGAGGTGGTGGTGGTGGTGGCACATTATCTTTCCATTCCCTCTGTTGTGTTCTTCTCCAAACATTATCCAAATTTATTGTCTTGACCTAAATGTCTCTCCTTGCCCCGCCCCGTCCCGCTCCGCCCCACTCGCCTTCCTTCATCCAGTGTGTCACTCAGTTCAAACTCCAGATACCCATGCCATCCATTTTCCCCCCACCCTGGTTTCGAGGGGTTGAACCAATCAATATACAATATGTAGGGGATATAATCATATGGTAATCAGTTTACATTCCTTCATCTTCGAAGGTGGTGGTGGTGGTGGTGGTGGCGGCGGCGGCGGCGGTGGCAGTGGCGGTTGGTGTGGTAGTGGTAGTGGTGGTGGTTGTGGTGGTGATGGTAACAGTGATAGTGTTGTTGAGAGTGCTAAGGTTGCCAGTGATGGTCGCTAGTCAATGATGGGTGGTGGCGAAATGCAATGATGGTGATGGTTCTAGTGTCTGTGGTGGTGGTGGTGGTAGTGGTAATGATGTTTATCATAGCGGTGCATGTACTACTTACTTGTAGTACTGACAGAGGTTGTTGTTGTTGTTGCTGTTGTTGTTGCTGACGTAGAGGTTATGATGGTTATGGTGCATGTATATATATATATATATATATATATATATA
>NC_068993.1:4867094-4870142 GCF_001194135.2 Octopus bimaculoides
ATATATATATATATATATACACACACACATACAACACTACTGCCACTGTCACCACTACCACCACCAAAAAGGTGCATGGCTTAGTGGTTAGAGTGACAGGCTCACAATCATGAGGTTGTGTGTTCAATTCTCAGACCAAGCTGTGTGTTGTGTTCTTGAGCAAGACACTTTATTTCATGACCCTCCAGTTCACTAATAACAATAATAATAATAATAGTAATAATCCTTTCCTTTATAGGCACAAGGCCTGACATTTTGGAGAGGAAGATCAATTGATTATATTGACCCCCAGTACTCAATTGGTATTTATTTTATCGACCCCCAAAAGGATAAAAGAGAAAGTCGATCTCAGCAGGATTTGAACTCAGAATGAAACGCCGGTCAGCATTTTGCCAGGTGTGTTAATGATTCTGCCAGCTCGTCACCTTGTTCTCCATTGTAATATTAATTGATTCGGATTCAATGTAAAATTACTGTAATAACAGGGTGTATAAACTGATCAAAGCGCTTACCACGGATTAAACATACTTCTTTCAGAATAATGACATAAATACATTGATTACTTACTTTCAGCGGTGCACAAGGTCATATGTCAACAGAGGAGAGGTCTACATTCATTAATTAATCCAATGAATTACTGGTATTTATTAACCTGAGAGGAATGAAAGACACAGTGCCACTCAGAAGAGTTTGAACTTCGGAAAAGAAGAGAGATACTGAACTATTACAGCTTGTGTATGTATCTGTGTGTGTATTTGTGTATGAATGTATATATAAATATGTGTATGTGTATGTGCATGTGTGTGTGTGTATATATATATATATATATATATATATATATATATATATATATGCATATATATATTCTTTTATTATTTTACTTGTTTCAGGCATTTGACTGCGACCATGCTGGAGCATCGCCATGAAGGGTTTTAGTCAAACAAATCGACCTCAGGACTTTTTTTTATTTTTAAAGCCTAGTACGTATTTTATCGTTCTCTTTTTCTGAACTGCTAAGTTACAGTGACATAAACACACCAACACCAGTTGTCAAGTAGTAATGGGAAGACACACACACACACACATACACTCATATATATATATATATATATATATATATATATACACACACAAAAGAATTCTTCCGGTTTCCATCTCCCAAATCCACTCAGAAAGCTTTGGTCAGCCCAAGGCTATAGTAGAAGAACCATTTGGCCAAGGTGCCATACATACATCAATATATAGATAGATAGATAGATAGGAAGAGAGAGAGAGAGAGAGAGAGAGAGAGAGCCCCCCTCCCTGCTTCTTCATATTCTAAGTTTACTAAGTTATTTTATGAAGCAAACTGCAATCCTTACCTTTTTAAATGCATATTTTCTCACAAGAGGTGCTATGGAACAAATCTACAAATATTTTTTATCCAGAATTAATTCATTCATATGTCCTATATTCTTATATACAATTAATTAAATTAATTATATATCTTGTTATGTAATTTTCTTGTATATTTACTTATTTGCAGTGTCTTTTCTATTCTATACCTATTGTCTGGTTCATTATTGTCTTAATGAAGTGAGAATATTAATTGTCAAATGAATCTAGATATTCTGCACTCTGAAGAGAAAATCTATTTTGTACTTAAGTCTGATGGGACATAACATTTAAAAAGAATTGATTGTAATTATCTAGATAGGTTCATTTTAGTCTTTTGGTTGGCATCTTACCAATTTCCTGGAAAAGAACAATGTTGGGTCTTGTTGGTTCTCTTTTGTACTAAGCTTAAAAGTTCATAATCTTTAGAGAAGGTGAAATGAGAATATATGGTCATCTTTCTTCTGTTACTAATGGCATCGATGAAAAGAAATGGTTCCAAGCAAGAAGCAGAACTACGTTGAAATTCCAGTCTGCTGTGGGCTAAACTTTTCTTCGATAAAACTTGTTGGCACCAGGGAATATTATGTTGAGTTCTATAACATTGGTTAGTGGAGATTTTGGTACAAAAAGTTTCTTGAAGCACAAAGTATGTTGGTACATCAAATAGATGGAACTTATCTCTGTCTTCAAGCTATATTCTTTCATATGTTCCAGCCCTAAGGCTATGGTCATGCTGGAGCACTGCCACATACATTGTAGCATTAATTTTACTGCACCTAGCTAATGTTACTTTTGACAATTATCTGTCTATATCAAGTAATTTATCTATCCATTTGTCCACACACACACAAACAGCTTATCATCATCATCATTTTCGTCGTCGTCATTATCATCATCATCGTCATCATCGTCATCATAATCATTGTCGTCATCATCATTTTTTGTCTACTTTCCATGTTGGCATGGGTTGGCCATTTTGACAGGATCCTTGTAAGTTGGATGACTTGAGGAATCCCACATAATAATGCCAAACATGGAAGTGGGGATCATGAAAGAGAGAAAAGCATGAAGGTGATATAAATTTGGAGAGAGAGAGTCATAAAAGGGAAGAGAGATGGAAGGGTCATGGCAGAGGGCCAAAGAGGGAGAGATGAGACAGTGTTTAGGTAACAGAACTTAGCGGTTCAGCAAAAGAACCGATAGAATAAGTACTAGGCTTACAGAGAATAAGTCCCAGGGTCGATTTGTTCGACTAAAGGCGGTGCTCCAGTATGGCCAAAACAAGTAAAAGAATAAAAGAATAAGTACAATGTAGAAAAATATGTAAAATGTTGTAACATCACGTGGATGACTCAAACCTCTCCATGGTGAAGATAAATTTATGTTAATTATATGCAGGAACATAGGAGTAAGTGAGAGCATGGAAAACATTTATGTGTTTGTGTTCTTGTCACAATTCTGGTCAAACATTTCATGCAAATAAATCAACCGATTCCTCTCCCATTCCTCAGAATCATGTAGCAAACACATTAAATTCTTTAGTACAAACAGAATTAAAAGCATATACTATACAAGTACATATATATATATTTACCGATGCATATACTCTTTCAATATGTATGTGTGTACCGATCTATCTACGAACCTATATATATATATATATATATATAT
>NC_068993.1:4870505-4871655 GCF_001194135.2 Octopus bimaculoides
TGTGTGTGTGTGTATATATATATATATATATATATATATATATATATATATATACACACATATATGATATATACATACATACACACATACGCATATGCGTATGAACAGGAATGGCAACCAGAGAAGTTGCCAAGAACTGTTCCATTTAAAAAATGCCAAACTATTTAAGTAAGAAGCTTATTTTTTCTCATTACACTTTAATGATGATTCCGCTACTGCTGCTGCTGCTGTTACTACTACTACTATTACTACTACTACTACTACACTGAGTAATTCTAGGCATATTGATCATCTGCTTTGTATTGATTAGTTTGGTGATCAAATTACAGAGAGCAAGATGAGTTTTGAAAAAAAAAATAGTAAATAAATAAATAAATAAAAGTAAAGAAATAAATGATAGAAAAATAAAAAAGAATAAAAAAAAGCAGTTTTAAAAAATAGATACCGAAAAATGCACAAATTAGATATTAGCTAGGAAATACATTCCTTTCACTTGGAAGTGAGAATGAAAATTAGAGAGGTGCCAAAGAGCGATAAAATAGTAATAATAATAATGATAATAATAATAATAATGACGACGATGACAATGATGACGACGACGACGATGATGATGATGATGATGTTGGTGGTAATGGTGGGGTGATGGTGATGGCAGTGGTTGTGGTGATAACAACAACAAAAATGATAATGGTGATGATGATCATGATAATAACAATAATAATAATAATAATAATGACGATGATAATAATAATAATGATAATAATAATAATGATGATGATAATAATAATAATGATAATAATAATAATGATATTGGTAATGACAACAGCAGCAGTAAATTAGAACGGAATTATCCATATGAGTACTTAGGAAAAGATGAAAGTGGTAAGAAGCAACAGAAATACGTACATAAAAACGCAAAGAGAAAAGAGAAGTGTGGAAGAGTCAAGTGAATACGAGAGAATAAAAGTGAGGTGTCAGAAATAAGATTATAGGTATAAATACACTAACTAGTCCGATTATAAAACTACCGCTTCAATATAATATACTGTACTTCATGAGAGTTCTTTACTGCGTTCTCAACTTAAAACCCTGAAACTGTTTTACATATATATATATACATATATATATATATACATATATATATATATAT
>NC_068993.1:4873373-4876398 GCF_001194135.2 Octopus bimaculoides
CCAATGTACGAAGGTCTTGCCTCACCACCTCAGCCCAGGTCTTCCTGGGCCTACCTCTTCCACGGGTTCCCTCAACTGTTAGGGTGTGGCACTTTTTCACGCAGCTATCCTCCTCCATTCTCACCACATGTCCATACCAGCGCAATCGTCTCTCTTGCACGCCACAACTGATGCTTCTAATGTTCAGCTTTTCTCTCAAGATACTTACACTCTGACGGGTATGTGTGTGTATGTATATATGTATGTTGTGTATGTATGGATATATATACACACACACACATATGCACACACACATGCACACACATATATGTGCATATGTATATATTTATACATACATACATATATGTGTTTGTGTATGTATATGTACATATATATGCACACATACACACACACATATGATGTATCGACCTGCAACACAAGTACAAGCGTACCCATCTCATATATAGAGAAGAAGAGTTTTGATGCAAATAGAGGGCTATTATGAAGAATAAAACTACAGGAGGTTAAAAGAAAATGTTAGAATCAAGCAAAGATGGATTGATGAATATAATAAAACAGCAGGAGAGAGAGAGAGAAAATCAAACAAAATTTCTTCTGTTTATTAAGCAACAATAAAGTACAAACAAGAAAATATTTATACCAAGAGAAGCAGTTTCGGCAAAAACAAAATAAAACATTGTAAAAGTAAAACAAGAAAAAAGAAAAAAAAACATTGACAGTGTTATAAAATCAGAGCAGAAATAAAATCTAATGAAAATAACAAGCGAATCCTCTCCATGACCAATATCCTGTAAGACTTGACAGAAAGGAGACAAACCAGTGTGAAAGCCAACAATGACTGAAAAACATTGAATACAAGGAAGGAATGGGTCTGATATTAGAGACACAAGATCAATGCTTAGCCACAAAAAAAAAAAAAAATGTTTCTGCTTAATATAAACTGTCAACTGTTTACTTAATGCAAAGAAACACTCACATCGTGTTTTTGGCAACATCATTGGTTGTGTTGCTACGTTTTCTGAGGAAAATGTGCAGACGTTTTTACATAAAAATGGGAAGCGTTTGGTCTTAGTTCAAGCAGATGTGTGACAGTAAGATGTTTTTCTTTGCCCTAAAACATGTCTGTTCTGAATAAAAAGGAGAGAGAGAAAGAGAGATAGAGAGATCAAAGTCAATTTTCCAGATAATTAAAAACAGGGAAAGAAAACGTGCTCTCTCAGTTCTGACCAAAATTTTCTTCCCTAGCAAAAGTCAAAAAGGTATCAAAAGGCATCATCTTACAAGGACTTTCAAAAGAGAAATTAAGGAGCCATGAGTGGAAGAAGTATAAACAGTATCAATGGCAGATAATGGAAAGGGTACCATAACAACGGGTACCATAACAAAAACATGAAAAAAAGCCATAAACTGTAAATCGTATCTAGAATCTATAGAATAGCTATTCTAGATAAAGTTCACTTTGTAAGATTCTATACAAGAGATTTTCCAGTTCAGTTAGTGTTGCTCTTTTAATGTATATAAAAAGGAATATATATATATGTGTGTGTGTGTAGACTGACATTCTGTCGGTTATGACAATGAGAATTCCAGTTGATGTGATCAATGGAAGAGCCTGCTTGTGGAATTAATGTGCAAGTGGCTGAGCACTCCACAGACATATGTATCCTTAATGTAAGTCTCAGGGAAATTCAGCATGACACAGGGTGTGACAAAGGTACGTGATAATAAGGTACAAGAACTGGAGCAATGTGGAATAAAATGTCTGGCTCAAGGATAGAAAGCACTGCCACAAAACGAACTTGTGACCTTACAACATGAACCAAATAGCCTTGCCACTAAGCCACTGGTACTTATTTTATCGATCCCAAAAGGATGAAAGGCTAAGTCAGCCATGGTGGAATTTGAATTTAGAAAATAAGGGTGGACAAAATGCTGCTAAGCCTTTTTTCTGGCATCATAACGATTCTGTCAGCTCCCTGCCTTAATAAAAATGCTAATTATTAAAATCATAATGGTTTCAAATTTTGGTATAAAGCTGGCAATTTTAGGGGCACAGATTAAGTGGATTACATCAACGCCCCTGTACTTGGCAGCTGCTTATTTTATCAACCCCAAAATTGATAAACAGCAAGCTCGACCTCACTAGAATTTGAACCCAGAACACAAAGAATTAGAAGGAACATTGCTAATCATTTTGCCCAATATGCTAATGATTCTGCCAGTTTGCTACATTGATGATGATGATGATGATGATGATGATGAAGATAGTGGTGGTGGTGGTGGTGGTGGTGGTGGTGGTGGTGCCAATAAGAATAACAATAACTGCGTTTAATTAAATATTAATACGGACTGGAATGTGAAAGCACATTAAACGAAATGAATTGCAGCATCCAGAGGCTGCTGTTCTGTTGACAATATGGATCTATGAAATTCAAATTGTGTCCTCATTCAGACCTATTTCTGATATGGCCTTTTGTCCAGAACCTCCTGCTAACCCTCTCCTTATCTGCCCCACTCTTTCACAATATCTTCATCTCTGTCTGTCTTCTACTAACTCCATGTGCGTATGTATATATATACACACACACACACATATATATATATATATATATATATATATAAACATCTGCCTATCTCTCTATCTACACATGTGTGTGTGTATGCATGTTTGTGCATGCATGCGTGTTCATGCAGGTATGTCTGTGTGTGTAAGTGTGCGTGCATGATAATCTCTGGCCATTTTCCTCTTTCAGCTTGTCTGTATCTATCAGTCTCTCTCTCTCTCTCTCTCTCTCTCTCTCTCTCTATTTATATCTCTCAATTTCCTTTCCAGTTTTAGCATTTTTAGCCTAATGCCTATGTATTAATACAGGCAAACACATGCAAACCCCACATTCACACACACACACACACGCACAAACATACACACAAACACTCACACAAACACACATACTCACATGCACACATGCTTACACATATACATACATATACATGTATATATGTATGTATGTGTATGTATATATAT
>NC_068993.1:4877037-4878633 GCF_001194135.2 Octopus bimaculoides
ATGTATGTATGTGTATATGTTTGTGTGTGTGTGTGTGTTTCTCACCCCACCATCGTTTGATGACCAACTGATGTTGGTGTGTTTATGTCCCCGTAACTTAGTGGTTCTGCACAAGGGATCAATAGTATAAGTACTAGGCTTACAAAGAATAAGTCCTGGGGTCGATTTCCTCGACTAAAGGCGGTGCTCCAGCATGGTCGCAGTCAAATGACTGAAACAAATAAAAGAATAAAAGAATATAGCAGGAGATAGATAGATAGATAGATAGATAGATGAGGAGTGAAATGGTGAATGAGTAACTTTTATAGTTTATTCCATCAATATGGCTTTATTCTAGATTAATAAGAAAACAATGATAAAAGTGAAAATGTGAAAACAATCAAAAGAGAGCGAGAGAGAGAGAGAGAGAGGAGAAAGGGAGAGAATTTATAGGAGACGGAGAGGGGAGAGAAAGAGGGAGGAATGAAGTGGCGTTTGGTGCATTTCAATTTGTGGCTCTCTAAAAAAAAGGGGCTATTTAATGGGGTTTTGTAAAGAAAGGAATTCCTAAGGGCATGTTTGTTTTGTTGTTATTCCTTTGAAATTTCCTGTTTTAATAATATTGGAAGGATCGGAAGGAGACAATGGTGGATGAGTAGAAGGGGGTGGGGCAGAAGAAAGAGATTGCCAATCACTGATTTAGAGTAAGTGTAGACACGTGTCCGTGTGAGTATGAATGTGTGTCCGTGTGTGTGTGTGTGTGCATGCAAATGTTTGCATGTATGTACATGTATTGTGGGTTTACATGTATGGGTATGCATGTGCAGGTTCCGACATGGCAGCTGGTAAGTAGCTTGTTTACCAACCTCATGGTTCCGGGTTCAGTCCCACTGCATGGCACCTTGGGCAAGTGTCTTCTACAATAGCCTCGGGCCGACCAAACTACTTTACAACTACTCTGGATTTGGTACACATCACCCAGTCCTAGAACTGAACCCGCAATCTGGCAATCACAAGTACATCACCCTAACCACACAACCACGCAGCTTCATGCATATGTATATTTGTATAAAACTCCCACACTTGCACACACGCACATGTGAATGAAGGTGACAAATATTTAGTAGTTCCAATGGTAACATTATCATCTCCTAATATTCTCCTTGCATCAACAAAATATATGTCAACATCACAAATATTTAATGCACTTTTCTGACAGCTGCGCATTTTATGTGTTTACTTTCATACATAATGCATCGACAGTCAAATGTTTGCAAGTTTCTTATGGTTTTCCTAAATATCACACAGTTTACTTTCTTTTAATCCTGCCAAAGTTTGTGTGTATAATAGCAGTCAAAGTTAGACAATTTGCTGCATTATAACCCCTGCTGATGAAGGCTGGAAATATGCATATGGTGCATTGTCTTTTTGCCAGGAACCTCTGCTTCGTCCAGGAATATTAATTATATGGACTGTGTATGCTTTTTTTTCTGTTTTATGTGTAACTTGACTAACAACTTATTTTCCTCATGGCCAACACAAAGCTACGGTTACAGGCTTTGTGTGTGTGTGTGTGTGTGTGTGTGTGTGTGTGTGTGTGTGTGTGTGTGTGTGTGT
>NC_068993.1:4878706-4878940 GCF_001194135.2 Octopus bimaculoides
ATGTGTGTGTGTATATATATATATATATATATATATGAACCAAGATGAAAGAACCAAATAAATAATTTGTCCAAAATTCTGATAAACTCCTTTTCTTGATATCTACAATCTATACAAAATCTTCAAACAATGTGTGTGTGTACATATATACATGCACACACACACACACACACACACACACACACACTCATACATATACACACACAGGCACACACACATATATGTATATATATA
>NC_068993.1:4879761-4880782 GCF_001194135.2 Octopus bimaculoides
AAAGATTTTTTCTAACTGGTTTTCATTGCGAAGAAGCAAATTATCAAGAAGAAGGAGAATGAAAATGTTTTTTTACAAAGAAGTACAAAATGAAGAAAATAATATATAAAACAATAATATATAAAAAAAAAATAAATATACCCATACATTATATTGTCTTTGAGCTTTTGTAGTTCAATAGTAGTTCGTGTATAAATTGGTAGGAAAAATAAGGATGCATGAGTGTTGAGAGTTTTGTTAGGTTTAAAAAAAGGGTTAAAAGTTTGTGTTAATCAGGAAATGTGGTGTCAAAACAGGAAGTATATATATATATATATATATACGTATGTATTTGTATATGCATACATACATATATCTATAGAAATGAAGTTTCTTGTATACATTTTTACTATAGTCCAGTATATAAATATTATTGAAATGTACAGTAACAAATGCATTGACTGTGAGGTATGTATATATATCTATATATACATTATACATATATTTTAGAAACTCTATGATTAAATCCATGACATGGTTTCATGCTGGTGCCTGAGTGGTTGTTAATCTGAATTTTGGCAATCCTTTAAATCCACAATGTTGGCAACATATGACCATGATATGAATTTCAGTGGTAAAATTACTAACACATGTACACACACGTGCACACACACACACACACACACACACACACACACACGTGGGTGTTTGTGTTTGTGTGCGTATATTTATATACTCATGTATATGTTTATAGATTAATATGTGTATGTATATACATACATATGCAATAGCTGAGCATGTAAGCCTATGTGTGTGCATATATATATTTATGTGTGTATAACTATACATACATATATATACACACACATATGAGTATGTAAGTAGGTCTATATATACATTTTTGTATTATATGTATATATATGTATGTGTATGTGTGTATATATATATATATATATATGTAGGCACATACACACATGTATATATCTATGGGTAAGAATACATACAAGTATATATCTATATGTCTCTCTCTCTCTCTCTCTAT
>NC_068993.1:4881761-4883243 GCF_001194135.2 Octopus bimaculoides
TATTGCATACATACATATATATATATACATATTTATTTATATGCATATTGTTTATTTTACCTATATATAAAATATTTATATATATATATATATATATATATATATGTATGTATGTATGTGTGTGTGTGCGTATATATATATATATATATATATATATATATATATGTATGTATATATACCTATAGATATTTGTATATTTGTATATATATATGTGTGTGTGTGAATGTGTGTTTATATAAATATGTACTAATATATGTATGTGCGTGTGTGTGTGTGTGTGTACTTTACAAATGAAATGAAATTAGCTCTATATGTATATGTTTTAGTTTGTTTGGCTCTCTCTGTGTATGTGTGAATGTACATGTGCAGTGAATGCACTGGTGTGTATGTTGTGCGTGTGTGTGTGCGTGGGGGTGGAAAGTTTTCAAAAAAACGTGTTGAGAATTCATATACTGTGTAAATAACAAAGAATAGAATATAAGGATATATATACACACCTATATATTGCACACACCCATCTATGATTATATCTATTTATATACACAAATATATATATATATATATATATATATATATATACACATAGGTATGTATACATTTATATGCAGCAAGAGAGATAGATTGATCAGTAGATATTCAGATCGGTAAATTCATGCATACATCCATTAATATGTATATGCTCCCATATTTATCTGTGTATGAATAAACCACATATCTTGTTCTGTTTCATTGCATCAGAATATTAAGTGATATTACAGAATTTCTTTTATGGCTAATTGTAACAAGCTTTGTTATATTTTGTTTAAGGGTTTGAATGAAATTTAATAGATTAAAATGGTACAGAATCCCTTCAGCTGACCAAGTGGCCACTGGTTTGTGTCCCATTCACAGCATTGAGTCAGGTAAGGTCTATTGAGATTTAATCCTTTTGCAAATGATTAAATACCTGGCCAAAATACTTCACCTGTTTTATGTTCATACTGGCTAGATCCAACCTCTCACACTAACCTTACAATGTCATTCTAAAATTATGCAATCACATCTTTGAAATCTTGAAGCTACAAGGCAATGCATGATTAATTCTGAAGAATGTGAATAAATAAGGATTATCTGAATGTGAAACGGTTAACGTTCAAAAGGACTCGGTCCACCTTACTGGAAACAGGAACAAGTTTCTACAATTCCACATGAAGCAACTGCAAACAATTTCTGCAGTTTGCTTGAAGAATCTTAAGGAATATATATATATATATATATATATATATATATATATATTGTAACCTCGTGGGCATCGGTACCATTTTCCTCTTTCTCCGTTCTTCCATTCTCCGAACTTTCCATCTTTCCGACGAAGGGCTACGCCCGAAACGTCATACACTCTCTCTTTCCTTTCCTGAGCGTCCAATAATACTATCCATATCACGTCCTCACTTTGTTGTTTTTTTGTTTTTTTTGTTATTGTGTTTTTGAACTATATATATA
>NC_068993.1:4883372-4889913 GCF_001194135.2 Octopus bimaculoides
CATGATAGATCACTAGCCACTACACACATTTTCATTCTCTTCTTGTTTCTTTCTGTGTTTCGTTCTGTGGAAGAGCGTAGGCTTGAAACGTTTAAGACTTTTTCAATTCCCAAGTGTTATACTAATACATCTATTTGTTTTCTACACCACCTGTTTTCGCCTTTTGTTTTTTTGTGAATTCTCCCTATATACATATATAAATACATACACACATAACACACACACACACATGCACACACACACACACACACACACACACACACACACAGAGGTATGTATGTATTGAGATTAATGTATGTCATGATTGAGGTTTATTTCAAGATTTCTTGTCGAAAGAAAAAAAGCCGGTTTCTAACCTAGATTCAAGGCTCCTTCATTGGAATTTCAACACCATCAACAGGGTATTTATTGGTGCCTGTTTGTGTGTCTATGTGCAGTATTTAGAGCCAGTGCATGTGCAGATGTGTATGTTTTGTTTTATGTATGTATTCCCATGCATATAGTTGCATATCTGGACAAGTGCATATATATTTAATTGATAAACTTCTGGAATGTTTTACAGATTTTTACAGTTCCAGTGATAGATTGGATCTGTAGTCTTTGAATTAGCTTTCTCCTTTCTGGTTTTGAGATGTATGTATGTATGCATATAAATAACATAAAGGAACTGGGATTTGGAACCCTAGCAGGTATCTTATTAGCCCTCTGATATAATCCAGATCTGGCTAACCATATCGAATGATAAGGAACATATAGAATTGTATATACATGTACATAGACACACACACACACACACACACACACACACATATATATATATATATATGAGGGCCTTCCCTTCTTTTAGTTACAATTAACCAAATCCACTCACAAGGCTTTGGTTAGTGCAGGGCTATAGCAGAAAACACTTGTCCAAGGTGAACTCGGACCCATGTTGTTGGAAAGCAATCTGCTTAACGACACACCCACAGCTGTGCCTTCATACTTACTGTATATTTACAATGGTGGTGCTCCAGCATGACCATAGCCTTAAAACTGAAACAAGTTAAAGAGTTAAAGCATAACAACTGATAAATGTCTGGAAAATGGAACATTTTTTTTTTTGTGTAATCGATGTTGATAGAGAAGAAACTCTGTAAAAGCATGGAATAAAGTTGAAGAATCTTTAGTGACATTAAGTTCCATTTATCCCAATGCCACCAAAATGTTTTTCCACATGTTAGAATGAAGAGTGGCATATTTGCATTCTCATTGGATAGTTATCCATCATTTTAAAGATTGTGACTAGACTTCCAAATATAAGATATATTATTTTATGTAAATTTATCAATAGCCAAGTTCCTTGTGTTAGCACATATTACAAAGATGAGAATCAACACAAATAAACGTGTTTGCCTTTCTCAAGATTTCATCAGCGACAATTTATTTTATTTCTCTGTCTTCACGTTGTTTTATTTTATTTCTGTGTAGCAAAAACAGACATCTTATTGCCCACAAGGGAAGAATTTATTTTTGTGGAGAAATATTTCTTTCTTTTTTTTTTTTTGTTTATTGTCTCTGTCCTAATGTTTGTCATGCTTCATTGCAGCATCTGCAACCATGTATAGTGTTGCAGCCAGCATGGTATTCTAATCAACACGTTACTCTATCTTGCATTTAGCCACATCCTAGATTTCCAGTTTCTCACCACAACAGGACAGGGGATAGAAGGGAGGGTTTGATCTGAGTATTTGATGCTAACAGTAATTAAATACCAGTACTAAATGAATACATTAAGCCAGCACGGAGTACTCTATATTAGCACTAACTAAATATTTAATAATAACATTAACCATTTTCACAGTAGAAAATAGACAAATATTCATGTAAAATGCCATTACCTTTAACCCTTTTGATACCAATCTGGCTGAAACCGGCTCTGGTTCTGAGTACAAATGTCTTGCTTTCATAAGATTTGAATTAAAATCTTCCACCAAAGCTTAGTCACAATTTATGTTCCTAACCCTGGCTTAATGATAACTAAGTTATTTTACTAAATTCTTTGTTATATTTAAAATAAATTGAAAGAAACCCAGAGCATCTCAACAGAAATACGGTGATGAAAGGGTTAATGGCAGAAAGTAGTTTCATTCACTGATTTATCGTTTGTTGAGGAATGTCATGTTTGCAGTTATTTTATGTTGGAATATGTCAATTTTGTTGAGGTAACATGACTTACAGGAAAATTCCAATTGTTTTTTGGTAGATACTTAATATCATTACTGAAATCATCAATATCATCAACATCGTCATCATCGTCATCATTGTTGTCGGTGGCAGCATCATCATCATCATCATCATCATCATCATTGTTGTTGGTGACATCATCATCATCATTCTCATTCAATGTCCTATTTTTTTTCATGCACTGGTATGAGTTGGACGCTAAGGCCCCTCTTGTTGTGGTCCTTAAGAGAAGTAATGGTGATGTCAGTGCCAATCAAGCTAGCGTTGACTACGATTGCAGTATTGCACAAAATGTATTAAACCTAATGCAGTAGTAAATGTTACAGATAGTGATGACAATAATGTTCTCAGCAGCAGCAGCAGCAGCAGTAGTAGTAGTAGTAGTAGTAGTAGTAGTAGTAGTAGTAGTACTAGTAGTAGTAGTAGTAGTAGTAGCACCACCACCACCACTGCTGTCAGCACTGTTGTATGGTAGCAACATTTGATGGTGGTAGCAATTTTTGAAGTTATGGTTGTGGTGCTGGTGGGTGACACATGGTGATTGTGGTGGCAGTTGTGGTGGTGGTGGTGTCAATAAGACTTAAGATAAAAAAGACAAAGAAAAAAAGAAACACAAAATGACTGCAGTAGTTGATAGCGATTATAATCACTGCAGCAACCACATAGGTTTTTTGCTAGTATACTACCAACAGTGGTACTGGTAGCAGTAGTAGTAGTAGTAGTAGTAGTAGTAGTAGTAGTAGTAGTAGTAGCAGTAGTAGCAGCAGCAGCAGCAGTGGTGGTGGGGATGTTGTTGTTGTTGGTGGTAGTAGTAGTAGTAGTAGTAGTAGTAGTAGTAGTAGTAGTAGTAGTAGTGGTAATAGTAGTAGTGGTGGTGGTGGTGATGCTGGTGGTGTTGGACTGTAGAATTTTGGTTTTGTTTTTCTTTTTTTTCTCTTTCTGCAGATGGTAGCAGTGATGCCAAAGGTGTCAGCAGTAATGGTGATGGCAAGAAATGGGTCAGGTTGCAGAGAATTTCAAAGTGTCAAATGTGCAATAAATCAGAAGTAGGCATCATACAAGAGTTCAGAGCAAAAGCACCATTTTCTCGTTGCCAATATCGGCACCTCTTTGATTGTTTCCTACATCTTACATTACAGGTTTCATCTCACATCAAATGGTCTTCTTCTTGTTGTTATTGAACTTCAGTCTCTTTCTCTGCTGAATTTTTTTTTTTTTTTTTCTAAATTTTTCTACCCATTTTTTTTTTTGTTACAAAACTTGTTGTTGTTGTTGTTCTTATTGTTGTTGATTTCATAGTCCTTTTTCTAGATTTATATCTTCTTTCTTCAACATTTAATTTTCTCATCATCATCATCATCATCATTACTATTATTATTATTATTATTATTATTATTATTATTATTATTATTATTATTATTATTATTGTGATTGTGTTTCACTGTACAGATTCTTTCCCCTATACTCTGTTCTCCGATTGCTTCACTTATTTTCTTACTTATTACTATTCTTCTTCTTCTTCTTCTTCTTCTTCTTCTTCTTCTTCTTATTATTATTATTATTATTATTATTATTATTATTATTATCCTTATTATTATTAATCTTGCTTACTTCTTCTCCGTCACATTCTTGTATAAATGATGTTATTTCTGTTCATGTACCAACCTTCACAGGTCGTATTCAGATCATATTTCAACAAAGCCATCATGTACCACACTAATAATAATAATAATAACAATAATAATAATAATAATAATAATAATAATAATAATAATAATAATAATAACAATAATGATGATGATGATGATGATGATGATGATGATGATGAGGATGATGATTTCATTTATTTGCC
Organism: Octopus bimaculoides; assembly: GCF_001194135.2. Taxonomy (NCBI): domain Eukaryota; kingdom Metazoa; phylum Mollusca; class Cephalopoda; order Octopoda; family Octopodidae; genus Octopus; species Octopus bimaculoides. The sequence continues at coordinate 4,887,451 of NC_068993.1, forward strand.
ACAAGGGTGAAAGATGAAGGGGACAGTACAAAGACAGACATAAAGCGATGGGGTTTACATATAGTGAAATGATTAAGAAAAAATAGAAAGAAAGTCTACAAGGTATAGACTGAAAAAGAAGGGACATATGCATAGCATACAAAGGTTTAAAAAAAAAGGGGGCAGGAGGATGAGAGAGATATGGCCCTCCTGATACAGGAAGGTCACTAGGGATAATTGAGAGAGGGACAGAGAAGGACAGTGGGAGAGTGTGGGAGGGGAGAAGGAGAAACAGAGAGAAGGAGAGTGAGTGCAAGAAAGAGAATGAGAGAGTAAGTACATGAGAGAGATAGAGTGAATGTGGGAGTGAGGAGGAGACACACACAGAGAGAAAGAAAGAGAAGTTGAGAGAATGAGTGAAAGAGAGACAGACAGACAGAAAGAGAGAGAAAGACGAGAGAAAAAGTGAATAAGAGAGGAGGAGAGTGAGATAGAGTGAGTGAGGGAGATTGACACACCAAATGAAATCAAAATAAAGAAACCCAACCAATGAAATTAGTTAATTAAAGAAGTAATTAATTGATATAAGGAGATAATTAACAAGATTTAAAACATATTGTAATTAAAAGGATTTAAACCACTCAACAAGATATGACATAATTTGAAATTAAAATTTATAATATTAGTTAATTGAAATTTATAATATAATATAGTTTATAACATTTAAAAGTTTTCACAAAAGTTGTAAATTTGAATTTAAATTTTTTGATTCAGATTTTAAAAGATGGATCAACAATTGTTGATTTTAGTTTGGCTTTGTATATATACAGATAATAGCTTAGTTTAAAGATGGAAGCATATTTTAGTTTAGAACAGCAATCAGTATATCTTACTTAGCCCTGTCAGGCCTCAGCCGCTGCATCTAACTTTACCCTCCGCCCGGGCTCCTGAACAAAAATATAATTAGTTGAATATGCAGCTCAAGACTAATGATTGCAGGAAAATAAACGGTTGGAATCACAAAAAGCATTCAGGAGAATAACAAGCATACCTACCTTTCAGGCCTATCTCTCAACTCCTAATATTTGTTCATCTGAATCATTACTTTCCTCATCATTTTCACCAGTTTGAGTGTTCGGATCACTCTCATGCTCTGTCATCAACATCATCATCCTCATCATTTAACATCCACTTTCCATGCTAGCATGGGTTGGACGGTTTGACTGAAAACTGGTAAGCCACGAACCTGCACCAGGTGTCAATCTGATCTGACATGGTTTCTACAGATGGATACCCTTCCCAATATCAACCACTCCAAGAGTGTAGTGAATGCTTTTTACGTGCCACCAGCATGAGTGCCTCTGACCTGACACCAGCATCAGCCACAACTACAATCTCACATGGCCTAACAGATCTTCTCAAGCATGGTATATCGCCAAAGGTCTTGTTCACCTGTCACTGCCTCCATGAGGCCCAATGCTCAAACAGTGCTTTTTACATTCCACCAGCACATAAAGTTAAAACTCCTCATCTGAAGAATAAATATCATCAATAATTTCCTCAAAATGTAAAGAGTCTTTTACCAGACTAAGTGCTGGATTCATCACATTTCTTTCATCAGAAAAAGAAAAAAACTGTTTTGTTTTCTTTTGATCAAAAACAAAAGTAAACATCATGAGCATTGTCATCATCATCATCATCATCATCATCATCATCATCATCTTCATCATCATCATAATCATCATCATCATCCATCATCAGCATCATCATTGTCATTGTCATTATTGTCATCATCATCATCATTATCCTCATTGTCATCACAGTCATAATCATCATTGTTGTTATCATCATCATCATCATCAGCAGCAGCAGCAGCAATATCATCATCATCATCGTGAACATATCATCCTCATCACCATCATCATCACTGTCATGGTCATCATCATTGCCGTTGTGATCATCATCAAGAGCATCAGCTTCAGCATGAACATCATCACCACATCATCATCATCATCATCATCATCATCATCATCATCTGTGTCACCACCACCACCACCATCATCAGTAACATCACCATCACCATCACACTTATGAAGCGGCTGAGTGGACAGTTATTTTTATTTTCACACTTTAATAAATCAATTCTATTTGTTTAATGCTGATACAATGATGGCAATGGAAGATAACAAACAAAAGCAAGATGCAAAGTTACAAGTCGAAAAAAAACCAACAAAACATACCCATGGTTAGCCATAAAAGATGAAACAGATAGAAATTTCAATACAACATACATATACAAACACACACATTTATACCTATATGTATATATATATATATATATATATATGTGTGTGTGTGTGTGTGTGTGAATATACATTTTATGTATTATATACTAATGTATTGTGTTGATGGAGTAAACCCCCTTGGTATATATGTATATACATCTGCATATATATCTATATCTATATATATATATATATATAT
>NC_068993.1:4890991-4896618 GCF_001194135.2 Octopus bimaculoides
ATATATACACACATGTATGTATATATACATAAGTGTGTTACGCATACATATATAAATATATATATGTGTGTGTATACTTACATGCATATGTGTGCCAGTGTGTAAGGCATGTATGTATGTATTAATAACAACCGGTATCAAACATACATGACCGACCATAATAAACAGAGAAATAAACACTGATAAACAGAACAAACAAGCAAATAGAAAAAGGAAACAAACAGATACATAAAAAAAAAAAAATCACGTCCACACATTCTGGAACTCAAAACAGAGATAAATAAATGAACAGTTAAATAAATAAATAAATAAATAAATTTATTGTTCATTATCACTACCTCTCATTATGATTATTATTATTATTATTATTATTGTTGTTGTTGTTGTTGTAATATTATTATCATCATCATTATTATCATTATTATTATTATTATTATTATTATTATTATTATTATTATTGTAGAATTGTCATTGTTATACCCATTGTTATAAATTAAAATTTTTATTTATTCTTTTCAGCCACTAAATTTTATCTTTTGTCATAATATAACACACTTCAGAAAGTCTAGATAACTCGCTTTTTTTTATTTGTATTTTTTTTCTTTTTACTTTTTCTTTTTATTCTTGAAAAGCTAAGAGACATCATCATTGCCACCACCGCCACCATCATTACTGAACCAAAATTAATTTTTTTTCTATCCTCTTATCTGAAATATCTAAAATCACAGACTGGTTAGTTTGAGATGTTATCTGACAATATTTTAATAAAATATCATCGAAATTAAATTATTATTGTGTCATATCTGTACAAGAAGAGTTTAATTAGCAAAACAAATTGGTTATTAATTATATATTAATATATTGTGTTGATGGAGTAAACCCAATGGTATATTTACTTACGGAATGGTGACAATAATTGGCTTAAACAGAACAAAACTCATATATATACATATATATATATATATATATATATCAGTAACTGTTTGTATGTCTATAGAGCTATATAGGCATGGATGCATACATTTGTGTGAGTATGCATACATACGTACATAGTCTTTGAATGAAATGTGTGTGTGTGTGTGTGTGTGTGAATGTTAATGTAGTATAGTTTCCCTTGTCACTCTATGAGCAAAACAGTGATAAGACGGTTACATTATTTGTTGACAGCATGACTGGTAGCTTTGGGTTTTTTATGACTAATGAAAAAAAAATCCATTACTTGAAAAACAGCTGAGGGTTGGCAATAGGAAGGACATCTGGCTGTAAATTACCACCCCAAACAAGTTCCCCATCCAATCTTTGCTGGCAAAGAAAAAAATCAAAAAGACAGTATCAAATTAATGGAGACGGAGAAAGGATATATTTAAAATATAAAATCCAGAAAACTTCTGAGACAAATGGTAAATGCAGGATTCTATGTGTGTGACATGTTTAATGCCAACTTTCAGGTGCACATGGAATTTCATTCCATTTAAAGTTGGTAGAATTTTTCTTTCTTTATCTTTTTTTTTTTAAATGTGTTTAGTTGTTATTTTTCTATCCACCTTTTAATTCTTAAAAAAAAAAATCTGAGGAAAATGGTGCTTCAAGTGCTGGTACTGCTCTCTGCCAGGCAAAAATAGATATCTTTTTGAACTGATGGCATAAAGAGTTATGGTTCAACAACAAACCAACTTTTTATTGATGTCGTATCAATTCATTCTCCTTCATGTTATCGGTAAATTGGTAAAGTGTGATGGAATTTCTTTAGACGTAAGTACAGTTGTACATGCATACATATGTACATTCATACACACACATACATTTGTATATACATACATATACACGTGTATATTCAAACACAAACATACATTAACACACACACACACATACATGCGCATATATACACATATATCCATGAGCATACATACATTCACACATAAACACACACACACGCATATACACATGCATATATACACACATATCCATACAGATACATACATTCATACATAAACACACTCATGCATATACATATATACACATACACACATACATGCCCACATACATTCATACACATGTACACACTTACATAAACACACATATACACATACACATATATACATAAACACACACATCCTTCAGCTGTATCATAGGCAAATGTGAGAGAATGTCCTTGAAATTCTGCTTCTCCATTAGATATGGTCTCAGAGCAAATCTTCAGAAACAAATGGAAATAAGAAAATATGGGAAAAGGTTCTCAGGAGCGGTTGTGTGGTAAGAACCTTGCTTAGCAACCACATGGTTCTGGGTTCAGTCCCACTGCGTGGCACCTTGGGCAAGTGTCTTTTACTATAGCCTCAGGCCGACCAAAGCCTTGAGAGTGGATTTAGTAGACAGAAACTGGAAGAAGTCTGTTGTGTATGTATGTATATATATATATATATATATATATATATATATATAAAATTCAAATTAAATGTAAGCCAATAAGGGATCCACTACATGGTTACAAGACCTTCTAGAAATAGCAGTCAAGTCTTCATCACCTCACACCCTGCCATCTTAGGGAAAGGGCACATTGAATAACACAGTTCTGGGTTCTTGGTAAATACAGAAAAAAAAATGGAATGGTCATGATTAGAACGTCTTTGATCACAGCCTTATCTGATCCGAACTGACCTTGGGGTACACAACAAAACCATTCAGCAAAAATTCGTGACATAAACATACAACTATTTTATGTATTTCCATTCAACATGTATGTGTATCTTAAGAAAAGACAAACTTGTCTTTGATTAACATAGAATCAATCCTTATTCGTGGTATATTTCCAAATTCTTCAATGTTCTCTAAGACAGAGATGTTTCTGTCTATGCTTCTAACATTTTGATGGGAATGTAAAACTAATTTAAATGCTTTATATATTCCAAGACTGTAGGATGACTAAATTACATCCATAATGATCAAGAGTCGTTAACAAGTCATTTGTCAGAAATACTAACAACTGTCAAACAAATCTGAAGATTAAATGAAGCAAATTACGAAATGGAAGCTAAAGACTTTATATATTTCCTACTTCAGGTATTCCTGATAAGATGAATGCTGCAATTTATATAAATATCACTGCTTCCCCTAACCAAGAATTAAATCCCAAATCTATGTTATTGTATTCTAAGCTTTACATGGAAATTCTCTGTCATCCATCTTTGGTGTATCTTTAATGTTTAATTTATCCTGCGTTTACTTAGTGAACTTGTTTGGTCAGATAGTTAGCAGTGACTTCTGGTTGTTACTTGACATGTCAGCTCCAGACTGTCAGTTTACACAGGAAGAACTATTGGCTCATGGGACTCAGAGAGCAGTGTCCTGGTCGTTGTTAAGATAGATGAATGTCAAAGAAACCTGAAGATAAATAATATTAAAGCAATTAACTTCAGCATTCATCAAAGAGAGATGGAGACAAAATGAGAGTGGGGGAGAAAGTACATAAGATAAAGAGATTATTCAAATCAATGACGAGGCAGGGAAGTTCAACTGTATAGTTGACTGAATACAATAGATGAATAACTGGTTATGTTGCTTGGACAGTGTTTTTAGCTGTTTAAGTTCAAAGCCTTTTTTAAAGTCAACATTGATATCAGATATCTCCTGCCATAACAGGAGAGAGGTTAATGAATCAACAGTCACTGTTGTGTAAACAACAGGGTATTATATGATACCCGAGGTTGTTGCGGACAGAGTAAAGGTTTCTAATACAAACAGATGAGCAATAGGGGTGGGGAACTGGCAGAGTTGTTAGCATGCTGAGTAAAATGCTTAGCGGCATTTCTTCTGTCATTATGTTCTGAGTTCAAATTCCTTCAAGGTTGACTTAGTCTTTCATCTTTCCAGGGTCGATAAAAGAAGTACCAGTTAAATACTGGGGTGAATGTAATCAATTTACACCTTCCCCTGAGCTTGCTGGCCTTGTGCCAAAATTTGAAGCCAATATTAATGAGTGAAATAAGATGGCAAGCTAGCAGAATCGTTAGCAGACCAGGCAAAAAATTTAATGGCTTTTTGTCCATCTCTACATTCTGAGTTCAAATTCTTCCAAGGTTGTCTTTTCCATTTTTAGTGAGCAAATGAGTGTTTTCTTTGGTTGGTTGGTTGGTAATACAAGGATTAGGTGTGAGCTGCATGTAAACGAAGAATAATCATTCACTAAATACAACTATAACAATTTTTATTTCATTGGAGATTCCTTGCAAGATGTTATGGCATTCTGGCATGTACAGTGTGAGCGAATATATTGTCAGATGGTACCAGCTATGAGAGAAGCATCACAACACCACATGTAAGGTGCTGAAGCAAAGAAAGAGAGCTAGTAGTCCTAGCTGTGGGCAGTTGGTGAGCTGACTGCCTAAAAGGGAAAAGAGGTAGAGTCCTATTGGTCAGGCTCATTAAATGCCTTTCACAACTTCTGACCCCACGACCACATGGTTGGGAAGCAGGCTTGTTAACCAGACAGCCACGCCTATAACAATCATAAATATTGTGATGGTGTTGGTGGTGGTGGCGGCAGAAACAGTGGTGGTAGTGGTATTGGAATGGCACTTGCAATGATTACTCTTTTACTCTTTTACTAGTTTCAGTCTTTTGACTGTGGCCATGCTGGAGCACCACTTTTAGTCGAGCAAATCGACCCCAGGACTTATTCTTTGAAAGCCTAGTACTTATTCTTTCGGTCTCTTTTTTCTGAACTGCTAAGTTACGGCGACGTAAACACACCAGCATCGGTTGTCAAGCGATGTTGTGAGGATCAAACACAAACACACACACACATATATATATATATATATATATAAATATATATATATATATATATATAGACATATATACGATGGGCTTCTTTTCAGTTTCCGTCTACCAAATCCACTCACAAGGCTTTGGTCAGACCAAGGCTATAGTAGAAGACACTTGCCCAACGTGCCACGCAGTGGGACTGAACCCGGAACCATGTGGTTGGTAAGCAAGCTACTTACCACACAGCCACTCCTATGCCTAAGTACAGACAACTGAAATAACTATAGTATAGGTGATGGTGGCCATGGCTAGAATGTGCTACCAGCAGCAGCAGCAGTAGTAGTAGTAGTATTAGTAGTGGCACCACCACCACCATTGCCTCCACCACCACCACCACCACCACCATTACCACCACCAGCAACAACAGCATTGTGGTTTTGATGGTGTTGATGGGAGAGAAGATAGTGAGGGCTTGATGATCACACTGGTATTATTAAAATGGCATCTCCTTTGAAAATGTCTTTGAACAGCAATTTCACATCTCCCGTGATCTCCGCTGCTTTGCTTCTCGAGATTGCTAGCATAAACCCTACGCAGAGACACACAATTCCATTCCATCCGCACACATCCACTACACACGCACGTACATATTGGTACATGTTATACACACTCTCACACATATACGCATGCATATAGACATATATGCACATACATATACTCACACAAACACACACACACACACACACACACACACATACATAAATATATATATATATATATATATATATATGCATGTATGTATATGTATATCTGTATGTACATGTATATGTATATGTATACATATATATATATATATATATATA
>NC_068993.1:4896845-4898465 GCF_001194135.2 Octopus bimaculoides
ATATATATATATATATATATACACACATATATATATGTATATATATATATATGTGTATATATTTGTGTGTGTATATATATATACACATATACAAACATATATATATACATACATACATTTACATATATTCATGCATATAGTCACAAAAAACACACATCAACATATGCATACATGCACACACACACACACACACACAAATACGCACACACAGATATATAAATATATATACATACACATATAGACAAACACACATACATATACATTTGTGCACACACACACACAGTTCTCTTTTGTTCTTAGGTTGTATGTCTTAAATATTTGTAGGCTGTCTTCAACACACACACACACACATGAATACACACACACATGAATACACACATGAATACACACACTAATACATTCACACATCAATAGTACATACATACACATATTCTATGCACATTCACAAAACCTCTGTATAAACAAAGATACATATACACACACAAGCTTGTTCCTTCCTTTGTTCTTGAGATTTAGTTCTTAAATATTGGTGTGGTTGCTTATACATTCATAAATCACACACACTAACAATATACACACGCATTAATATCATATACACATATACACATTCACAAATCACACGCACACACACACTCACACACACACACACAAACATGCATGCATTGATAACACGTACACATTCAAACACATACATTCACAAATCACGCACACACACACACACACGCACACACACACGCACTAACAAAATAAACACATACATTAATAACATATACACATATACACATTCAAACATATAACATATACGTGCACAAATCACTCACACACATACACACACTAGCAATGTATACACGCATTGATAACACATACATACACATTCAAACACATACATTCACAAATCACCCATACGCACACATATTCATACACACAATGATAATATATCCTAACATAATCATTGAAACACACACACACACACAAACACATACACACACATTTACAAAACACACACTCACTTCAACACATTCACACTCACCCACGCACATTCACATACACATATACACTCTGTCTTCATTCTTCCTTTGTTCTTAGGGTGTACTCGTTAAATATTGCTGTGGTCTTAGACACACGCACACACACACACACACACTCATGTACACATACAAAAATAGATGCAAAAATACACACACGCACACACACACACACACACACACACACACATGAATACATCAACCTCTTATTTGATTTATCCTAAAATATCATTTGTATGCTGCAATTACATGCACACACATATATGCATATACACACATACAAGCTCATAAACACACACACATCTATGCACATAATTATATACATAAGCACACACACACACACACACACACACGCGTATATATATATATATACATGCATACATATATGTACATATATCTATATATAAAATATACATAAATACATGTATATGATATTTATGCATATTTATATGTATGTATATGTATATGTAAATACATATGTGTGTGTATATATACATACATATATATATATATATATATATGTATATATGTATTGCATTACTGGCTCATGAAAAATGGAAGTGCTCAAAACTTACACACACACACACACACACAC
>NC_068993.1:4899131-4901434 GCF_001194135.2 Octopus bimaculoides
TATATATATATATATATATATATATATATATATATATATATATATATATGTTTATATATAGTTGATTCAATTTAATCAGGTATACATCACTGACTCACTGTATTTCAACTTCAGTAGGATTCTTAATTTACAAGGTGTATATACTCTGGATATTCAATAAGGAGGATTGTTGTACATGTCCATGAAAGATGACAACTGGTCTCTGTCATGGTCAATGTGATAATCACACACTACAGATGTTCCTTCCAAGCACTGCTGTAAACAGCAGAAATGGACTAGAACGTTCAAACTTAGTGCACATGCCCAACAGGGGTCAATGTCAACCTGTGCCAAGCAACTTTACTCTGCATGTTATAGCTTCGTTACTATGGCAACAGTCCGGATATTTATTGATCGGACCTGGTATGTGTACAACTGTTAGTAATTCTTTTTCCTTTTTTTATGCACATATCTGTATATTTTTGATCTGACACGATGTGTGATTGTTTGTGTCTCCTCATCCTGATATTACGTGATGGTTCTGTCATACATGTGATGCCTGGGTAGAGAGAAAGAATATCTTGCTTGGGAACAGGTGAGGTTTGGTGACAGGAAGTGCATCCAGTCATAGAAAAACTGTCAACAGATTCTGTCCAACCTATGCGACATGGAAAAGCGATTATAACAAAGATGATTATACATATCAAGTTTTTATTTTTCATTTCGTTCCTTTCGAGATTTTATCCCTAATTTTGTGGTTCTAAAACCTAGCTGTTCTTTCTAGCGTAAGGGATCCCATGAGTGGATTCCTCTTATGTATTTAAATATACACTGTACCCTATGAGTAATTCATAGTCTTTGGACTATACATATGCATGTATATTTACACACATATACATATACATATTTATATATGCCGGACACTCCTGTCAAAGACAGTGTATACATGCTCAGCTTTTGCCAAACGAATTGCACAAATGATTTGTTAATAAAGATCAAATGTTTGTGCCGCTTGTTAACTCACTCTCCCCATCGAGTCGATGTTGTCTGAAGAGGAGCACCGTGTGTCACGTGTCAAGTGTTGAAGTGATTGTAGAACAATGAGAGATGAAGTGTTTTGCTGCTCAAGAACAGAATGCACCACCTGGTCTAGGAATTGAAACCACGATCTTGCAATCATGAGTGTAACACCCTAACCACTTGACCATGCACCCCAATATATTTGTGTGTGTGTGTGTACAAAGAGAGAGAGAGAGAGAGAACACGTGTACAAACACAAAAGAGATGGGATGGTTTTTTTTAATTGTGACAATAGTACTTTACATCACACTTTTTGAAATAAACTTTACAAGGAATATTCTGTTACAAAACAAAACAATAATGGTAAAAGTGAATAAAAGAAATTGTATTCAAAATTTCAACCACAAAAGGCCTTAACTATGAATGTAGCATCACAGGAAATTGAGCAGTAATTATAGACATTAGGCAGTTATATTCAGGTTTGGGGCCTTTTGAGGCCAAATCACAAGAGTGCAGTTTTTTCTATTATTTTTCTATCATTATTTTAGCTTTTGCACTATAAATTCTTCCACACACACACATATATTAGGTGCTCACAAACATAATCTTTTATAGAGAGTGTGTTTGTAGAAACTTTAGGATGCTCACAATATAGTAATGACCCCAAAAGGTGAAGAAAACTGCAAAAGACAGTATTAAATAGGCTGGAACAGAACTACAAAAGAAACCATTCTTTTATGGAGAGATGTTTCACAATATTCTGTATACATGATATATATACATATATATGTATATATACATATGTATGCCTATATATATATATATATATACACAAACACATAGGTGCATAGATTGACAAATATATGTGTATATATCTTTATATGTCTATATACAAAAATAGATAGATAGAAAACGGGAAAAGGACAGAAAGAAACATTGCTTTTATCTACTTGGTCCTTTGTTCGATAGCAATTTTAGTCCCCAACTCCAGCAGTCCCATCTGAATCTACTCCTTAAGTAATATATTTTTCATTTTTTCTTTTTTAAATTAAACAATAAATTTCAATCTAGTTTTTACAGGCTTAAATATTTTTAAAAAAGAAATAAAAACAATTTTTATAATCATCAGGTTTTTGTAAGCCTTAAAAACTGTTACCGTGATTCAAAGACTTCTATATGGCGCTTCTGATATTTACCGTTAAAATTGAAACCATAAACTTGTTATTGATCCGAAACATAAAGACATGATTTTCCTGCAGAAAATTCAATAAAATTTATGGTAAGTTTGAAAAAAAAAAAAAAAA
>NC_068993.1:4901573-4903580 GCF_001194135.2 Octopus bimaculoides
TATATATATATATATATATATATATATATATATATATATATATATATATATGTATGTATATCTTTTATCTTTTCTACTTTAGGCACAAGGCCCGAAATTTTGGGCAAGGGGGCCAGTCAATTGGATTGACTCCAGTACACAACTGGTACTTAATTTATCAACCCCAAAAGGATTAAAGGCAAAGTCGCTCTCAGCAGAATTTGAACTCAGAACGTAAAGAGAAACCAAGTACCACTAAGCATTTCACCTGACCTGCTAATGTTTCTTCCAGTTCACCGCCTTCATCTCTTCTCTTTTACCTGTTTCAGTCATTAGACTGCGACCATGCTGGGGGATCACCTTAAAACAATCCTAGTGAACCAGGTAGCAAAATGCCTTACCTGCCCTGGCAAATCAGATGCTGTATTTGCTGGTGTATAAGACACGTTCTTGTATAAGATAGACCCCTACTTTTTTGTGGAAGAATGGGTACTTTATTGAAGAAACGAATCTAATATGCAGGTGTGGCTGTGTGGTTAAGAAGTTTACCTCTCAACCACATGGTTCTGGGTTCAATCCCACAGCATGGTACACAAAGCAAGTGTCTTCTACTATAGCCTTGGACCGACTGAAGCTTTGTGACAGGATTTGGTCGGCAGAATCTGAAAGAAACCTGTTGTGTGTGAGTGTGTGTGTGTGTTTGTGTGTGTATGTGTGCATGCTTGTGTATGTATGTGTATGTGCATGCATGTGTGTGCGTTTGTGCATGTGTGTGTATGTGCACGTGTATATGTGTGTGTGTGTTTGTCTCCTACCACTACTACTACCACCACTTAGCCACCAGAGTTGGTTTGTTTACATTCCTATAATCTAACAGTTCAGCAAAAGAGTTCGATAGAATATGTACTGGGCTTAAAAATAGGTACTGCATTAATTTATTCAACTAAACACTTCAAGTTGACGCTCCAGCATGGCCATAGCCTGAACCAAGTAAAAGATAAAAAATGCACTCATCCATGAAGTACCTCATCCGTAAAATGGTCTCACAAGATGCATGGCAACTTTTTTGTCATGTTTAAGAATGAAAAAAAAAAACCTTATACCCCAGCGTATGCAATAATCTTTGAAATGAGAAAGAAAAAACCTTTTTTAATAGAAAAACTTGCTGAAGAGTATAACATAAAGAATGTGATGAAATGTGGAGTGCTCAGCCACTTGCACGTTAATTTCACGAGCAGGCTATTCCGTTGATTGAATCAACTGGAACCCTCGACGTCATAACCAACAGAGTGCGGTAAATTTACCAATTTTTGTTTAACAAGTTGGCAGTCAATTAGCTTGACAAAGGAAAGTTTAAAATAAAAATATTTGGATTAACTAAAAATATTATTTTATGCATTAAATAAATGTTTTCCTTGCAGAGACTGAAACACTTGTATATTTTTTTTTTCAATGTTTTCGTTGGTTTATTTCTGCTTTTGTTATATTTATTACCATTTTCTCTTTTTATAATATTTTTTGCATTAATTTAAATATTTACCTTTGCTTGTTAGAGACTGAATGGTCTGCTAACTTCTGATGCTTGTATGACGTATGAGACCAGCTGGATTACAGTTGGATACACATCATCAAATAGTTTATTCAAGTGTGAAGTAGGAGTGGCATCTATTTTCCTACTAGTTTCACTGAAGCTCATACAGTCAGGAAACATAGACTTTTAACCTGTTTTTAAATAGATATTGTAATGTATATTAACACTGGTGCTAATGTCAATAATGGCTTTAGGACCACACTGCTTTATGTGTGTGTGTGTGTGTATGTGTGTGTGTGTATGTGTGTGTGTGTGTGTGTGTGTATACTCTTTGCGAACGGCGTCATTGTCATCGTTGTCGTTGGAGTCGTCATCGTCACCATCATCATCAATATCATCATTATCATCATCGTCATCATCGTCATCATTGTTGTTGTCATCGTCGTCATTATCATCATCATCATCAACATCATCATCATCATCATCATCATCATCAT
>NC_068993.1:4903590-4904279 GCF_001194135.2 Octopus bimaculoides
ATCAGTGTCATCATCATCAGTGTTATCATCATCATCATCATCATCAGCATCATCACTATTATCATCATCGACATCATCAATGTCATCATCATCTTCATCACCATCTTCATTATCATCTAAACCATAATTAGCAGCAGTAGCACCACCACCACCATTATCCTCATTGTCATCACCGTCTTCATCATCATCATCATCATCATCATCATCATCATCATCATCATCATCACTTAGTACATCTACTTTTTCCGTCCTTGCATATGTCAGATGAGACTTACTGAGACAAGATACCTTTCCTGTCGCTAACCCTCATTTGTTACTGAGTATAAGATACTACTGCTACTTATTCTCACTTTTCTAGTGACAAACAATTCAACAGATGGACACATCATCATGCCACCAGATGGAAACAAAAATGTCATCTAATTGCATATTTGGCGCCAAAATGGTGAGGCGTGGTCTTCTAATGAAATCAGACAAGAATCACTGACCGTGAAGTGATGATGTTTATGCTGTGGGCAAACAGTGTCAAGACATTGGGAAGGCACAATCACACACACATGCACATGAACAGGTACACACACATATTGATAAAGAGAGAGAGAGCGGAAGAAAGAATGATGCACTCATAAACACACACATATACACGTGTAAATGCATACATACTTACATAGCTATATATATATATATAT
>NC_068993.1:4904309-4908391 GCF_001194135.2 Octopus bimaculoides
ATAGATAGATAGATAGATAGATAGATAGATAGATAGATAGATAGATAGATAAAAAGAGAGTATGAGAGAGATATGCATACATACATAAATCTGTCTGCATGTATATATGTAAACATATATGTGTGCATAAATTATATACAAACACACAGACATATATATTATATTTATATACATATATATATATATTCACATATATGCACACATGCATGTGTATATATATATATATATATAGAGAGAGAGAGAGAGAGAGAGAGATGGATAGATAGATTAATATACATATACATGTGTGTGTGTGCATGCATGCACATGTGTATATATATATATATATATAATACAATCCATGATATATTAACGTCAATATAGCCTGATGGAGTAAGGTGGTAATAAATTATTATAATGTGTTTCAGGATTCAAAAGTAATTCGAAAATCTGACAATCTCTCTCAATGATTTATCTTGCATACAATGTTAAATTTTCATTAAGACAACTAAGTGGAAAACTATTTTCTTTCTTCTATGTTATTATATGATTAATCTATTTTTATCATTTGATTATGAAACTATGACAACCAAATCAATAAGGATATTTGCTTACCCAGAAAAGTGCATGGTTTGTGTCTCAAAATACATGCTACATGCTCTGTATCCAGGATTAGGATGTTTAACCCTTTGACCTCTGACCTCCTTGGTGCTATTTGCTTCTCTGCCTTGGTTCTTGAATCATTTCTGCTCTGTTCTGATCAGGATAAGAAGCAAGGTTGTCAGAACACGCATACGAATGGGTTCTGAAAAAATCCTGGCTTTTAGGTATGGCAAAGGGCCTGGTTGGTGGCCCAAACTTCCAAGTTCTTTTACAGGGCTTAGGAACACTGAAGGACTGTTGCAATGAGTGTGTGAAGGAGAGAGGAGAATTTGTTAAATAAAACTATAATTAACTGATCCTCCTGTATCTTCTTTACTAAAACACAGGAACTTTTCAGCACCCACTCATATGATACAATTCCTACATTGCCTAAGCTATAAAGCATACAAATCCTTTATATGTTCTTAGCAATGATTGGTCAATCAAAATGGGGTCAAAATGCACATAACTAAACATATGCTGCACTCAGTGACTCTGCACCATTTTACCAGTGCTACACCATGAGAATGTCTACCACTACCACTGCTTTGCCAGTGATACAGGCTCTAAGGGTATATATATATATATATATATATATATAGGGCTTCTTTCAGTTTCTGTTTACCAAATCCACTAACAAAGCTTTGGTTGGTCTGAGGCTATAGTAGAAGACACTTGCCCAAGGTGTCACACAGTGGGACTGAACCCGGAACCATGTGGTTGGTAAGCAATCTCCTTACTACACAGCTACTCCTGCACCTATATGCATTTATATTTGTATGTATGTATGTATGTATGTATGTATGTATGTACATATGTATGTATGTATGTTGACAATGGGCCTCCTGAAGTCTCTGTCTCCCAGATTTCCTTGTATTACATTGGATGGCTTGATGCAATACTTCTAGACACCCAATATGGCACACATTGGGACCCAAAACCCAGTGGTACCAAAGTGAACTTCTTAATCATGCCGCCATGCTTGTGCCTACAAGACCAAAGAAATTACCATTTCATTTTAGGCCCCTGAGGCAGTGAGCTGGCAGAGTCTTCAGCAAACAGAACAAAATACTTGGTCACATTTCACTCATCTTCACATTCTGAGCTCAAATTCCGCCAAAGTTGATTCTGCCTTTCACCCTACAAAATAAGAACAAGGCAAGGACTGGAGCTGATGCAATCGACTTCCCCCTCCTCTCAAAAATTGCTGGCCCTGTGCCAAAACTTGAAACCATCATTTGCGTATAGGCCCTTCTTTTGGTGAGGGGTTGGCCACTATTATTCAGTATGTAAATACAATTTAAGTCATTTAATTAAGTTAGCTTTTTTTTATTACATCTTTTAGATTAATTAAATTTAAATTTTTAATTTCTCTATTCATTTGGGTGACTCTAGTTTTGAGTAGTATGCAACTGTAATTACAATTATTTATTAATATATGTTTCTGAATGAAAAGATGTGAATGACTGAGTGTGTATGTAGACGTCTGTATATATGTTTATGCTTGTGTGCCACCATTTTCATTTCGTGCTGTTTTATATTTAATTTTTTAAATGTATTTGCATCTATTTTATTTTATTTTTTGCCTTACTTACACTGTTATAATATTATTACTTTGCATAAAGTGGCATGCTGGCAGAATCGTTAGCACGCCGGGCGAAATGCTTAGCAGTATTTCATCTGGTGTTACGTTCTGAGTTCAAATTCCGCCGAGGTCGACTTTGCCTTTCATCCTTTCGGGGTTGATAAATTAAGTACCAGTTATGCACTTAGGTCGATGGAAGTTGCTTGCCTTGTGTCAAAATTTGAAACCATTATTATTATTATTATTATTATTATTATTATTATTATTATTAAGGCAGTGAGCTGGCAGAATTGGTAGTATGCCGGGCAAATTGCTAAGAGGTATTTTGTCCATCTTTACATTCTGAGTTCAAATTCTGCTAAGGTTGACTTTGCCTTTCATCCTTTTAGAGTTGATAAAATAAGTACCAGTTTAGCACAGTGGTTGATCTAATCAATTCACCTCACCTTCAGTCTTGCTAGCCTTGTGCCTAAATTATTATTATTATTATTATTATTATTATTATTATTATTATTATTATTATTATTATTATTATTATTATTATAAAGGCAGTGAGCTGGCAGAATCGTTAGTATTCCAGGAGAAATGCTTAGTGGTATGTCAACTGTCACTTCATTCCAAGTTCAAATTCCACCAAGGTCGACTTTGCTTTTCATCCTTTCGGTGTCGATAAATTAAGTACCAGTCAAGTACTGGTGTCGATGAGATCACTATCCCCATCTCCTCAGATTCCAGGCCTTGTGCCTATAGTTGAAAGGATTATTATTATTATTATAATTAAGGTGGCAGACTGACAGAAATGTTAGCATACCCAAGGCCAGAAATTTTAGGGGGAAAGTATTTGTTGATCACATTGACCCCCAGGGCTCAGCTAGCATTGTAGTTTATTGACCCCTGAAAGAATAAAAGTTAAATTCGACTTTGGCAGAATTTTAGCTCAGAACAATAAAAGTGCCAAAAGAAATGGAATGGTGCTAAGCGTTTTGTTTGACATGCAGGCAAATCCACTCACTACCCTAATACATGAGGGATCACTCTACGCATCATTCAAAGAAGAGCACAGCTATCCACGTGAAATGATGCAAATAATAATGATAATAATAATGATAATAATGATAATAATAATGATAATAATGATAATAATAATAATAATAATTTCACAGGTTATTTCAACATTCTCTTGCAATGCCAGTCAAATGTCATTACTTTGTAATAAAGATGTCATCTTAAGGATTGTGTCTTTGCTAAAAAATAATAATTTCCATGAAACCAAATAACCAGTGTGTTATGAAGAAATTGGGGAAAGGTGGGGCTACGTTTTGGGGTTTTTTTTTTTTTTGCATTTTTCAGTTCATTTTCCTTTCTGTTTGATGTTTTTATATCGTATTTTAATTTTCATTTTTAGTTTTGTTTATACAAAACTTTTTCTTAATTTTGTTTATTTTTGGAATTTACTTTTTAAGAAAATTTCCTCCTAAAACTCATCATCCTTTACCATTGTATTGCACATGTCTGTCTATCTGTCTGTCTGTCTGACCAACTAGATCTAAGGTTTTTAGATCTGGGGTAATATTTGTATGCTATACTATTGATGCACAGACAGACACAAACAACAGTAAGTCTGACATATACACACATACTGAATATACATATGCATGCATATGCATGCCTATACACATATGTATACATACTCTCAAAGAAATCTACACAGACTAATTTATACATTTGCTTGCATATTTTGTCTTTCAATGCTTCTCTGAGTCTGGAGATTATAGATGCAGATATATATATATACATACATATATATACATACATACATATACATATACATATAAATATATATATATATATATATATATATATATATATATATATA
>NC_068993.1:4909119-4911822 GCF_001194135.2 Octopus bimaculoides
ATTATTTGGCTGTCAAATAAGACACTTCTCACAGAAAATCCAAAGAAATTTTTTCATTGCTTATTTTATTAAATATTTTTGTTGCCTTTTTTTAATATATTTATTTATTTTGGGTATTTTTCCACTGGTGTATTTATATATTTTTTTAACCATTTTTTTTCTGGGAAAAGGAAACCTTTGGAAGATAGGAAGTCAAGTTAAATGTATTTGGAATTTAGTTGGTCGAAGGTGAACAAAAAATGAAGAGAGATAAAGATGGAGAGGTATTATCAAGAAGTGGGTGGCAGAAAAGGAAGGAAGCTTGGAGCAACATGTTTTTTTTTTTTCAAAGAAAAAATTCGAGGAATTTAATTCAAAAATGAAACTAAAAAATGTTTGGTTAGGTTTGGAGATCATTTCATTTGACAAGAAGCAGTTAGAAAGATTTCTGGATTTTAATGTTTTTACCGGTTTTTTTAATCAGTGCCTGTATCATTACCAATATCATCTTATCGACAACTATGACTGCAGCTAGCATTATCATTGATGCTTCATTCTAAGCATCATCATCATCATCAGCAGCAGCAGCAGCAGCATCACCCTCCTCCTCCTCCTGTTCCTCCTCCTCATCATCATTATTATCGTCATCATTCTCATATTACCATCAACTTCACCATCATTGCCATCGTCATTGCTATTATTATCATCATCATCATCATCATCATCATCATCATCATCATCATTCCTGTCATCATTGTCGCAATCATCGTCATTGTCCTCCTCCTCTGCCTCCTCCTCCTCATCATCATCATCATCATCGTCATCATCAGCAGCATATTTTTACTGTTCCATTCACAGATTGCGCTTGTAATGTACGAATTAGCCAGTTAATTTCTCTTTCTGAAAATCCCAGTTTATCCAGATTCTCCTTTAAGAATTTACTGACAAAACCTAGTGTTCCAATTATTATTGGTATGAATATGAATTCATAGTCTGGATATAGAAGCTGGATGTTTTGAAGCAGCTGTCCATAGATACCCTTTTTTTCTTTGATTTTCAAAGAGATTTTTATGCATGCAGGGTAGCTAACCTCTATGATGGTACATACCTTTTCCCATCTGTCCCAAACCACAATATCCGGCCTGTTATGCTTACATTCGACAGAAGTTTTTGATGGGAATATTCCACCAGTATTCCTTGAGTTGTTGTTTATGAATGTATTCCATAACGGAGGGATTTTCTAAGTTTATTTCAGGACAGCCTTTTTTGTGGATGACATTGTAAATTATTTTAGCAATAAAATACATGTATGTATGTATGTATGTATGTATGTATGTGTGCATGTATGTATGTAAGTATGTAGTTTGATCCAGTTCTACATTATTTTAAATTACCTGATGAAGTGGATGTGTTTTACGCTTGCAAAAACTTTTAGTAATACAAAACTGAACCAAACTGTTATTAAATAAATGTAACTACAACCAAATGTGTTGAGCTGAAGCACTGCCTACTTTCATTTCAATCATTCATTTATACACACACACACATACATATACGTGTGTGTACAATTGTGTATACATCTATATATATATGTATGTGTGTATACATCTACACATATACATCCACATATATATATACGTATGCATATAAATTATGTATATGTGTGTGTAAGTATGTATGTATAAGAAAAAAAGTACAAAGAAAACATTTACAGGCAATATAATAAAATTCCCCTTCTGAAACAATAATCAATGCAACAAGACATAAAATATACACCTTGTTGAGGGTTTCTTCACCCTCGACTCTAAAATATAACACATTTCTTTGACTTTGTTTTGTTAAGTTTTACGGATTATTTTCTTGAAATTTCTGACAGCTCGTATTTCATATTTATATGCCCGTGCTCGTATCAGCATATACTTTCAATATGTATGTGTATGTAAATACATACATATGTATGTATGCATATATATATATATCTATATCTTTGTATGTGAGTGTATGTGTATATTTGTCTTTATGATTATGTATGTCTGAATGTATGTATATTTAGGCTTTGTTCCAATGTAAAATAGTATTGCATGCATATACACTTACAACGATGTGTATATGTATAAATATATGTCATGATAAATATCAGTATGTGTGAGCACACGCGTGTGTGTATATGTATATATTTGTACATACACACAAATGTATAGACACAAACTTAATACACACAAGCCTACTTGTGTATAACATAAAGGGGTGAATATATGTATGTATGTATGTTTATGCATAATATATGATTTATACATCATACATTGTTATATGTATGTATAAACACACAAATACTCACAAACATATATACATACATGCACGTGTGCATATGTATATTTTCTTTGTCTCTCCTCCAAGAAATATCTATTTCGTACTATATTGTGTGTAATTATTAAGTATTTTGCAGGTAAACTTCTAGTTTCTTTTCAATGCTATCAGCTTCTCCATGATGGAAGACAAAAGAAATGTTTGGAGTCTGTTATTAATTTTTATGAACATTTTAAGTAAGACTATTTTGAAACGACAGTGGATAAATACACATAGGCATACCATCATACTAGCATAAATACATACATATATATGTACATGCACATACACACACATGCACATACCTATATATGCATGTATATATATATATATGTATGTATATATATATATATATATATATATGTGTATATATATATA
>NC_068993.1:4912318-4914586 GCF_001194135.2 Octopus bimaculoides
TATATATATATATATATATATATATTGGCATTAGGAAAGGCAGCCACCTGTAGAAACCTTGCCAAATCAGATTGAAGCCTGGTGCAACCTCAAAAAATCAAATTATACCTTAGGAATGAGAACCCAGGTTCGAAAATTCCCCAAGACACATGATGAAGGCTGGAGGGTATGTCAGCCAAAACGTGTTAACAACAAAGAAGGTGAGGACAAATATCCGTCAAATGTAAATAATGTAAATGATGTAAATAATGTATTGCAATCCCTTCTGAAGAAAATATTGCCAGGAAGAACATGGAGAAACTGTCAAAATACAAGGCCCTTAAGATTGAAATATTCAAGATGTGGGAATCTAAAGACAGAAACAATTCCTATCATAGTAGGCACATCAGGTATGATAAAAAAAAATATTCAGACAAATACATAACAAAAACATCAGGACTTACAAATATATATAACATACAGAAAATTGCACTACTGGGCACTGCACACATCTTACGCAAAACACTTTCAATACAGTAACCATAAGAGCACCACAGCAAACCACAGCACATACCCAAAGCACACAGAGCTGCGCTCGGTAGTGAAGTGAAAGCACGTTATAAAAATAAAACTACTGAACAATAATAATAATAATAATAATAATAATAATAATAATAATAATAATAATAACAATTGCTCTCATCCGATCAGCAGACAGAAAAATTATCACTCCAGTTAGCCTGGATAAAATGAATATATAACTTTTAAAAGAATAATGGATGAGATGCAACAATTGGCTGCATATTAAAAACGACCAGTTTTAAATACACCCTGTAATTAGACGTTATATCAATTAATTTCTTCATAATTACATTTTCAATTGAATTCTGTTTGCTGCAGCTTGTTTTCATTGATGCTTCAGTGCCTATAAACATTACTATTATTATTGTTGTTGTTGTCATTATCATCATCATTATTATCACCATCATCCTCATCATCATCAAATTTTCCAGTTTCATACAACTGTCTAATGATATTATCGTTATTATTATTATTATTGTTAGTAGTAGTAGTAGTAGTAGTAGTAGTAGTGTAATTACAGCAAGCTGGCAGAGTCATTCACATGTTGGACAACCAGCATCATGTTCCATGTTCAAATGCAACCGAGGTCAAATTTGCCTTTTATTCTTTCCAGGTCAATAAAGCAAAATACCAGCAAAGCACTAAGACCAATATAATCAATATTCCCCTCCCCTCAAAATCACACCATGCTATCAACCAAACTTTGAAACCATTATTATTATTATTATTATTATTATTATTATTATTATTATAATGTGCCAAAATTTGAAACTATTGTTGTTGTTATTATTATTATTATTATTAAATCAGTGTAGTTTCACATGACATCCAGCTGTAGAAACTTTGCCAGATCAGATTGGAGACTGGTGCAGCCTTCTGGCTCGCCAGTCCTCGGTCAAACCATCCAACCCATGCCAGCATGGAAAGCAGACGTTAAACGATTATGATGATGATGTTGATGATCATTATTATTATTATTGATTTTGCCTTTCATCCTTTTGGGGATAAAAATAAGTACTTGTTGATCTCAAAATTACTAGCCTTGTGTCAAAATTTGAAATAATAATAATTATTGTTATTATTATTATTATTATTATTATTATTATTATTATTATTATTATTATTATTATTATTATTATTATTACTACTACTATTATTACTATTACTGGCGAGCTGGTAGAATCATTAACATGTTGGACAAAATGCTTAGGAGTATTTCATCTGTCTTTATGTTCTGAGTTCAAATTCCACTGAGGTTGACTTTGCCTTTCATCTAGTATTTTCTTGTGGATGGTGGGTGGGGGTAAAAAAAATAAGTACCAGTTGAGTACTGGGAGCCGATGTAATCAACTTAGGCCCTCCCCCAAATTTCAGACCCTGTGACTAGAGTAGAAAGGGTTATTTTTATTAAGGTGACATAAACATTAACATTCCAGGTAAACTGCAGCATTTCCTTCACTTTTATGTTCTGAGTTCAGACTATGCTAAGGTCAGCAGTTATGCACTGGGGTCGATGTAATTCACTTAAGCCCCTCCCCAATATTGTGGGCCTCGTGCCATTATTATTATTATTATTACTATTATTATTATTATTATTATTATTATTATTATTATTAATATTATTATTATCATTTTTACACTTATCATTATTGTTTTTATTATTATTATCAACATTATGATCATTATTACTATTATCATCATCATCAT
>NC_068993.1:4914596-4917975 GCF_001194135.2 Octopus bimaculoides
CATCATCATCATCATCATCATCATGCTCATTAGCATCACCTTATCAGCAGTTTTATGCAAGTTTCTAATAATATTGTAATTATTATTGTCAATGTTGTTGTTATTATTATTATTATTATTATTATTATTATTATTATTATTATTATTATCATTATTATTATATTTATATCATACCGCGGTCTGCTTTAGCTTGGCGCCTTTTTCACAATATATAATT
The DNA here is from genome assembly GCF_001194135.2 of Octopus bimaculoides. Lineage (NCBI taxonomy): Eukaryota > Metazoa > Mollusca > Cephalopoda > Octopoda > Octopodidae > Octopus > Octopus bimaculoides. Next base: position 4,914,814 of record NC_068993.1, read on the forward strand.
CTATCAGAGACTTAGGCTTCTCAATAATAGATTAGCATTTCAAATTAATCTCACTATATTCTCGTTGAGAGAAAACGAGTCTGTATTTGCTTTAATTTAATTAGTTGATTTATGTATGTTTTTTGTTTGTATTTTTTATGCGTGTGTATTGTTGATTTCTTTGGTTGTTATTGTTGTTGTTGGTGGTGTTGTTCTTGTTCTTCTTCTTCATTTTCTTCTTCTTCTTCTTCTTCTTCTTCTTCTTCTTCTGCTTCTCCACCCGCCTCCCATAAGTAAAGAAAATGAATTGAAAAGAATTAGAAGACAAGATAAAGAAATGCCAAAGCTGTTCGGTGTAGAATAGCAAGAAAATGAATATTGAGAGAGAGAAACATAAAGAATTAAACAAAAATAAATATACAAAAACAAAAGGTAAAAAAAAACCTATAAATTCCATCTCCAAATAAATAGATATAATTAAAATTAAATCATGAGTAAAGCAATTATCAATAAAATAGAATTTAGATATGGATTAAATATTCTTTGATTTAAGTAAAGGCTGTAAATTAGAATTTTGTATTTGTATTTATTTTATCTTATTTTTGATTTCATTTTATTTCGTTTTTATTATGCTTTATTTTATTTTATTTTATTTTTATTTTTATTTCTGTATTTGTTTGCTTGTCTACTTGTTTCGGTTTGGTTTTATTTTCATCCAGAAAGATGCTGGGTGGTTTTACATTTTTGATTAGTTATTCATCTAAATCTGTTTAATGATATTGTGTAATATATCTTTGGGGGAGAAAATAAATAAATAAATAATAATAATAATAATAATAATAATAATAATAATAATAATAATAATAATAATAATGATGATGATGGTGGTGATGATGATGATGATGGTGATGATGATAGGAATATATAAAAGAGAAAAATTAAAATAAAATAAAGAGCTACAAGAATAATCAAAATTATATTTCCACAACAAACCTTCTGAACAAAATGATTGGAAAGATATAATAATAATAATAATAATAATAATAATAATAATAATAATAATAATAATAATAATAATAATAATAATAATAATAATAATAAGAAGAAGAAGAAGAAGAAGAAGAAGAAGAAGAAGAATTTCTTTTATTTACCACAAGGGCATAGATGAGGGGAACATTTCAAGGCTAGTCTACTGTTTGTGCAAGTTTATATAAAATATGAAGGGAAAGAAAAGGAAAAGACATTGAAATGCGATAAAGGCATACAAAGAATGTGATGAACCTGTGGATGATGGAGTCCTCCTGATGCAAGGAAAGCTCCAACTATAGCCAATGAAGGAACTCCACAGATCCAGGATTTCTCTGACCAGGAAAAACATGAACCCTCACCCAAATATTGGGGATTTTTTTATGATCAACAGATGTATGCTTAGAGTGGGTCCATTCACCCTAACCATTTTTGCCACAGCCACCCATCTTTTCACAACAACAACATCAGTAGCAGTAGCAACAACAACAACTACAACAGCAAAAATGTTGGTAGCAAAACAGATGTGGATGATGCAAAAGTATGGAAAAAAAGACAAATCTGCCATATGCCTGGATGAGAGCATTTGATGAGGGATTTTCATGGCTCATCAAGATTCTCAAAGAGTGTCAGTCTGGTGACTCCATCATGAATTTCATTAAAACAGTAATCTAAAAAGATTGGAACAACACAAAGACAATAAGTTCCCTCACAAGAATATGTCTCAAAATGTTTCAAGACAATAGGACATCTGGTTGTCATTTCCATATTTGGTTTGTCTCATGACAACTACAGCCTTTTTGGTTGTATATAACGAAAGAGCATGAACCAGGTTCGGCTACCATTGGGTGGTCTAAAATTCTTTGAATTGTTTGATCCTTCTTTACCCAAATGCCTTCACATATTTACATCTATGAATTGTCACTCATATTTCATTCTGTATAAGCCACAAAATGTAGAGCTTCTTGGTAACAAATTCTCAAGTGAAAATATGTTTGTTTATAGATGTATATGTATCCATATGTTTATTATATGAATGTCTATTTATAAATCTGTGTGTGTGTGAGTTTGTGTGTGAGTTTGTGTGTGTGTGTATACATATATATGTACAGGGTGCATAAGATATTTGAGGACAGATCTATGTTTATAAAAAAAACAGATATATATTAACAGATAATAATTTATTTATCAAAAAATGCTATGAGGATAAAAATAAACCTTCTTTTCTATAATTCAATAAAGCCTCTTTCAGCTTCAACAACTGCTTCTATATGAGATCTAAATCATCTCCATGCTCAAACCAATTGGTCCTGGTTCATTTTAGACATTACTCTGACTGTGGCAGCTTTCAAAGAATCTTTGATATTATGGACGTGTTCATTGACCTTTCTCTCAACAACACTCCACATGTAATAGTCCAGTGAATTGATATCTGGGAAATTAGGAGGCCAAATGTTAGGGGTTATGTGATCATGAAAATTTTCAGCCATCCATTCCTGTGTTACTAGAGCCATGTGTGATAGTTCAGTCTTACTGAAACACATATGGCCTTCCATTGCATATACTGTCTATCCAGGGCTTAACAGTTATTTCCAGGGCCTCAATGTAGGTGGCAGAGTTAACTCTAAAGCCTTGTGGAAAGAAGTAAGGTGGCATCACATGCCCTTCATTGCTGACAACCCTTAAAATCATAACAATCATAACAATATATAGATATAGATATAGATATATATGTAGGAGTAAATGTTAGGACAAGTAAGTTATCCTTACATTTACTCATCTACCTGCTCAAGTTTAAATCTCTTGAGCACAATTAGGAGAATAGCTGTCTCTAATCTATAAACTATGTGTGTGTGTGTATGTGTGTGTATTTTTATGTTATAAAAATAATAGTTTTACCATCGTAAGACAGTTTGATGATGGCTTAGCTGGCTAAAACATCAAAATCACTGTCAAAACCAAGTATAATAAATTTTTACTCTAGCAAATGTATTGAGTAATCCTTCAGTTTAATGTAAAACTGTTTTTAGTATAACATAAAAACAAAACAACATATATATATATATATATATATATATATATATATATAGGCTATAGTTGTAATGAGACAAACCAAATTTGGAAATGGCAACCAGAAGATGTGCCAGTAAGCTACCA
>NC_068993.1:4918174-4919453 GCF_001194135.2 Octopus bimaculoides
ATATATATATATATATATATATATATATATATATATATACATACATGTTGGCATGTATGTAAATATGTATTTGTATAAATATGTATATATATACATTGATGTGTGCACATGCACAAGTAAGTGTGTCAGTCGGAAAGTTTACATTTTGCACTTAATGGAAAAACAAGACTGAGCAATAAATGGTGATGTTTATTGACAATTCCATGTCAACAAATCGTCTGTTAGCTCTGCACTTTCGAAGATGTATACAATAAAATATTTCTTACATGAAAAATAGGTGTGTCTAACTGTAAATCAATGCTTCTATAATACATATTCACCTGACACATGATAGCATTAAAAAGATGGCATAAAACGAACACACACACACACACATATATCTATATTTGCATCCCTTTACGTGAAAAGACAAAGCTGTGAGGAAAATTTGTGTCTTATCCTCAAAGTTGCTTTTCAATGTTCTCCATGGTTACAAAGATCACAGAGTACAAATAAGGAAAACAAAAATGGGAAGTAGATGATGAAACTATTTAGTAACATTATCTAACATGTGCTTCTGTGAAAATTAAGGCCAAATTATGTAATCTAGTCTCTGATGAAGAGAGGACTTAGAGAGTACACTTGGAATGGGTTACGTAATTCAGGCATAATCTTCTCTGAAACATGTGTAAGATGACATAATTTCATTACTTCAGAAACTACTCTCCAATTTTATTTCATATACATGTACATACATACATACATACATATATGTGTGTGTGTGTGTGTGCGTGTGTGTGTGTGTGTGTGTGTGTGTATACTACACACTATACATATACATATATATATACATATGTGTACACACACATATACACATATATATGTGTGTGCAGACACATATATACATGGTGCACACACTAACATACACACATATATACATATCTCTGACTCATATGCATCCTTTATCATTCTTCTACCTTTGACAGCCTCTCACTACCTTTGACCCCTCAATTCCACCCAATCACAGTCGAAATCTTCAATAGTTTAAAAAAACGTCCCTTTTCTCCAGTAAGTCAGTTGTGAATTCTTTTATTCTTTTACTTGCTTCAGTCATTTTTATTGTGGCCATGCTGGAGCACCGCCTTTAGTCAAGCAAATCGACCCCAGGACTTATTCTTTGTAAGCCCAATACTTATCCTATCGGTCTCTTTTGCCAAACTGCTAAGTTATGGGGATGTAAACACACCAGCATTGGTTGTCAAGTGATGTTGCAGAGGGACACACAAACATATATACACAG
>NC_068993.1:4919627-4920880 GCF_001194135.2 Octopus bimaculoides
TATATATATATATATATATATGACAGGCTTCTTTCAGTTTCCATCTACTAAATCCACTCACAAGGCTTTGTTCGGCCTGAGGCTATAGTAGAATACACTTGCCCAAGGTGCCATGCAGTGGAACCGAACCCAGAACCATGTGGTTGGTAAGCAAGCTACTTACCACACAGCCACTCCTGCGCCTGTTTAAGTTGATAGAAATAATTCGAGGCATGTTAACATGGGAAAATGAATGTAAAATAGTAAAAAAAGCAAACAAATTTAGAGCAGAGAATTAATATGGAAAAGATGCATAAATTACAAAGTGTAAAATTAAATGTTTTAATTTATCTAAATGATTTACAAAGGATGCATGGAAAACATATAGTTAAGCTGGCGACACAAATCTTAAAATTATTTGGCTCATGTTTCAATGATATAAGAAATATTGAACTGGCAGAGTTGGTAGCACATGTGGCAAAATGCTTCACAGAATTTGTTCTCTCTTCTGAGTTCAAATCCTGCAGAGGTCAACTTTGCTTTTCATCCTTTCAAGATCAATAAAATAAGTACTGATTTAAGAAGGTTGATTGGTGGCATTATAAGAACATCAGAACAGGTGCCTTGTGGTATTATTTGTTCTGCTTGTCTGCCTTGAAAGTTCAAAACCCACCAGGTAGCAGAGTTTATCAACTGCTTAGTATAACTCCACTATCTGGTATCTTGGGTGGCTTTACCAGAGTCCCCTTCGTTACAAATATGCAAATGTTAGCTTCAGGTTGAAGATGCCTTCCATTATCATCCCCATCAATTTTGGAGGCTGTTAAGCATCAAGAATACCAGCTGCTCAGCTCACTAAAAATAAAACAATAAAATATATAAAAAATTTACAGCATTTGTTGTGTCTAGGGAGGGTCATTATGCTAGTATTATTAACACATGCACTGGTTCAATTCCACTCCTGATTATTAGTCAATTGGTTAAATATTCAACTAACTAATTGATTGTTTGTTTAACTTGGTTAAACAGCAAATCGTTTGTTCTGTTTTTACTTACTCTTTTACTTGTTTCAGTCATTTGACTGTGGCCATGCTGGAGCACCGCCTTTAGTCGAGAAAATCGACCCTAGGACTTATTCTTTGTAAGCCTAGTACTTATTCTATCGGTCTTTTTTTGCCGAACCGCTGAGTTACGAGGACGTAAACACACCAGCATTGGTTGTCAAGCGATGGTGAGGGGACAAACACACACACACACACGTATATATATATATA
>NC_068993.1:4921923-4930786 GCF_001194135.2 Octopus bimaculoides
ATTATTATTATTATTATTATTATTATTATTATTATTATTATTATCATTATCATTATTATTTTCTATCTATTCATTAAAAGCTGAAATATTCTCATTTCGAATACCTGCATCTCTTTAGATGTTTTCATTTTCTTCTTCAATGGCTTTTTACCATTTGTTAATTTATATACGAATCTTTTTCTCCGTGATTTCGATTATATTTTTGGCAACGGAGATCACAATGGTGTCTTTTAATGGGGTATTAACATGAACGCCGCATATTAACTGTTAAGATTAAGGCATATTTGCATTTAAGTGTATGGAAATAAAAGCAACAAACAATGATGTTGGTGTTGTTGTTGTTGTTGGTGTTTGTGAGGGAGGTTGGTGGTGCCGTTATTGGTGGTGGGGACAAATGGTAACTTTCATCATGTAAGTAGATCGATAGGTAGGTAGGTAGGTAGGTGGATAAATAGATAAGTATATATATATATATATATATATATATATATACACACACACACAGAGTGAGAGAGAAATAAATAGATAGATAGATAGATAGATAGATAGATAGATAGATAGATTAGATACTGCTTTGCATATTTCACCAATATAAGTTTTGGGGGCAGGAACAAATCTGTCAAACCTCAAATTTGAAATTTTAGTAAGTTGCAAGAAAATAATAAAATTCTAAAAAATAATAAACAAATGAAAATTTTAAAAAATAGACAAAAGAAAATAAATTTTAAAAAAAGTACATTATACTTTGATTGATTTATATACTCCAGGAAATTGAGAAGCCAAGACTTAAAGGAAGGGAATTTTCCTTTTCGCAGTAGAACCTTAATTTCGTAAGATTTTATAAGACAAATAAATCTTATTGCGATTTTGTATATGAATTTTGAAAGAATTATATTGCTTCTCTGAAGATGTTTAAGCCTGACACATTTATATTACTTTATCCAGAGTTATAAAGGTTTTTCCTCAGTTATATTGCTTTTCAAGAATTATTTAGGTCTTACCTTTTGCGTTTTTTAGAGCTGATTGTGTCCAGGAAACCTTTCCTAATTTGTCTTAGTGTGTTTTTTTTTGTGATTTTGTTCTTTTATAAATATCTTAATCTGACTGTAATATGTTCTGGTGACTTTCTTGAACAACCAAAGCTTATCTACACATACAAATCACACACACACACACATACCAGATGATTCTGCTGTTGACATGAAGTCTTTGACTCATCTTCTTAGATATGTTACCTTGAGGTTACAATCTGGCACCACATCACCACCACCACCACATTTTCCTTCTTTTGTAACACTGCTATATATTTACCTCCTTTATACTACTCCGTATTTATCCCCCCTTATAGCACTACACCATATTTTCCTCCCTTTGTAGCACCTTTCAATATTTACCTTCCTTTGTAGAACAACTCCCCATTTACCTGCTTTTGTAGTTTTATTCCATGTTTGCCATCCTCTGTAGTGCTACTTCATATTTATCTTTCTTTGCAGCATCACTCCATATCTATCTCCCTTTCTGGCACCATACCAGCCCTCCTACACACTCATAGAAAATTGCAATATAGTCAAGAACAAGGGTCACATCAAACCCGTCTTTACTCCTCCTTTTATACATTACCTTTTGAACAGCTTGCAAAAACATTACTACTCTGTCTCTTATTCTCCTTCCCAGAAGGCGTGTATCTTTAGTCTCGGTACACCCCCTACAGTGGTTCATGATAAAAAGGGCATCCGACAGTAGGAAACATGCTAAAGGTGATATCAGTGCAGACAGACCTCCATCTCGTCATATTGTTTCAATCCACCAAATCCACGGCAGCGTGGAAGATGGATACTAAATGTCTGCTCCAGCATCTCATCAGTTAATAAGACAAATAAAAACGCTATGAAAAAACCGCTGTTCAATCCCATCGCACAGCTCGTTGAGCAAGTGTTACCATCTTATAAGTAGTGTTGTTTGTTAGAAATCTTCCATGGAAGCATGTCTAGCCATGAGGCATTATCTTACTTGGAAACGAATGTGTATTGGTAACTAAAATGGCATTCGTCGCATTCAAGCATAGGAAAGTAGATATTAAAATGATGATAAATTAAACGTTGTGTGTATATTTGTTTGTCGTATATTCTCTTGTTAGTAGTTAGCCTCATATATCTATAGAAACTATTTCATTTGTTGGCATGTAAAACTCACTTCTAAAACACACTCCGTTTCGTACCATTGTTAGATAAGGAATTATGTAATAACAAACGTTTAGTTCTTTATGTTAATGGATTATCGAAATAAAATAAATAACCAAGACTTTCGTACAAGATTTGAAAGTGTTAAATAGTTTATTGAATAGATGGGAAGTGTAAATCACGTCTGATAAGTTGCCAAGAAGAATTTATAACCAAAACCAGGCAAAAATAAACCATTGTGAGAAAACAATAAATTTCCAAAGATTAGGATTATTTTACACAATAAATACAATCGTATTTCCAGTTATCTTAAACATGGAGATTGACCAAATTTCATTCTTATATGTCTTGAATGGAATCATCTCTTCTCATACCGAAATATTTCATAATAAAATATACGCTAGTACTCTTCATCTTTAGCCAGACTTAACACATTTTACCATTAATACAGGAAAGGCACGTGGCTGCAAGGAAAGGGGTGTTGTGTTCATAGACGTAAGGCCATCAGTTCGATCCCTAGACCTTGTGGTATTTAGTCTTTTGTGCAGGGCTCTTCATTTCACATTACCCCAATCTACTCAAGTAAAGATAAATACCAGTCATCTGCTGGGACAGCCCTTTCTCCCTTCAGCAGACACATGTTTGATGTTCTGCTTAATTAAAGGGTGAAGATTATTTGGTGTCTATGCTTGTCATTAAATCGACGTACAAAGAAAGGTATGAGGTTTGCATCCTGTACTTAGATGTTCTCTATGGACATTATTTATTTTTAAGAGTACAGGTCACCTCTGAGTAAGATAATCACCATTGTTAAACTTTGCTCTCTTCGATGAGAAACTTCCTGATAATGTACACACATCACAAAGGTCCGATTGGAAATGAGATTTATTTTAAGCAATAAAAGCATCTTCTGTGTATCTTCTCATAAACATTTGTTTCTTTTAAAAGTAGAAGATATATAAAACTACCCGTTCTCTTCCGAAATGCTTTAACAATGAAAATTAAGTGAACTTTACTATCACCATAAGTTAGAGGAGACTTGCTGACGATGTATATACGCCAAACTTAGCTTTAATGCACGATGCTCCGTTCCAATATTGTTTTGGGATTTTTCTAATTAGGAAGAGAAATTAATTTACTTTATGAAGATAGAAGGAAATTTACTGTGAGCCTGAATTAACTTCAGACAGAATTCAAATCGATATCACAAATTGTTCTTCAAGCCTTTATCATTACATTATACATGCCTTATATCAATATTACGCCCTAGTGACAATCTCAGTTTCAATATAGAAGTAAAACAGTAGGACTAACATAACACACCTTAATTATATAAACAAGTATGGCCAGGTAGTTAGAATATTTGCAAATTTATATTTAAGAGCTTGTGTGGTTTGATCTTCCATTGCTTTCTTGGACTGTATGTAGGAAATAATCCTTTCTACCACAGGCACAAGGCCTGAAATATTAGGAGAGGGCAGGGGTTAGTTGCCTACATGGATTCCAATGCTCAACTGATATTTATTTCATCAATCCCGAAAATATGAAAGGTAAAATTGACTTCTGTGGAATTTGAACGCAAAGTGTCAAGACAGATAGAAGTTTTTCTGGCATGCAAATGCTTTTGCAAGTTCTACACTTTGAGGTGTACGAAATAATTATTTCAAAATAAAGACAGATGTAAAATACTTTGGAAATGGCCAAGAAAGAATTAATATTCTTTATCATACTAAGTAAATCTTAGAGGAGTAATAAAGGCAAGGATATCATAAGCATATCATTCTTGTGTTTCTTTAAATTTATTTATTTTTATTCCATCACTAACTTATGAAGTCGATGTTATTTTATTGCAAAATAACCACATCATCTTTGTCGATTTTTCCAAAATATACAACACAATGTTCTTCATGGAAACATTATTTTTCCATCTTAATGTAGAGAAAAGCTCCAGAAAAAGCTATAAATAATCAATAGATGTAGATTGATTTTAAAAGATCGAATAGTTGGTGTGTAAAACTGATAGGTCAGAAAACTTTGCACCTTTTCATTTCTGTCGTCCGCCAGTTTTCGCCAATAATGCAAATCAATAAGAAATTACAGTTGCTTAATGAATTTTAATAATTTTCATAGTTATTGGCACCGTCCATATTTTGAAAATTCTTTATAAAACAATAAATTGGTGATTTCCACACACGTATAATTTATATATATTTATACATGTATATATCTTTCATCTTTTATTTTTTCTTTTAGTCATTAGACTGCGACCATGCTGAGGCACAGCCTTGAAAAAAGGCTGAATATATATATATATGTATATATATGTATATATATATATGTATATATCAACTATGGTCTTGTTGCCTTTACTGCAATGGTATGATGTGGTAGTGGTCGTGTGGGGAGGGGGTATGAACTGCAGAGTGCATCTACTTTATGTGTGTGTGTGTGTGTGTGTGTGTGTGTGTGTGTGTGCTTGCTGTAGTCAAAGATATGTTCTACGTGAGGAAATAAGCAGCCATTTTGTCAACGGTACATGGTGAGCAAAACCAGCAGTGTAATTAGTGTGTTGTTCAAGGAAACCCTTGTGTCTGCCGCCCCTCAGCAGGCTCCCTCAAGCCTATACAGGCTTATACAACAGACCCAAAAGTATCACACCCATAAAAACATTTCCTGCCTCGTTTCCCTCATGACCTTCGTCCACACTCGCCCCTTGTTTACCCTCATCCTTCTTCGCATCTCTCTGCCCTCCAACCTCACTTTCCCTCCAAGACCCACACCGCCCCCACCCACCCTGCTACACTTCTAGACAAAACCCATGCTTCACCACCGTTTTATTGTTGTCTTCTACCGATTCTAATTTATATATTTATGTGAAAAATCTGTGATTTATTGTTTTATAAAAGATCTTCAAATTGTGGACCGTACTAATAACTGCCAGCAAGTGTTAGAATTCATTAAACAACTGTAATTTCTTATTTATCAACATTATTGACAAAAACTGATAGAAATGAAAAAAAAAAAGGAAACGGTGCAATTTCTTCTGACCTCTCAGTTTATGCCACAATAATTCTGCTTGATCTTTTTTAAATCGATCTGCATTTATTGATTACTTATAGCTTTTTCTGGAGCTTATTTCTACATTAAGATGGAAAAAAACTAATGTTTTCTATCAAGAACATCATGTTGTATTTTCGATAAAATCGACAAAGATGATGTGGTTATTTTACTATAAAATAACATCAGCTTCATACTTTGGTGATGGAATAAGAGTATAATGAAATTCAAATAGACACAAGACTTACGAGCAAACAGAAGCCATTTAACGATGTACTAATAAGATTCTTGCCTTTATTATTCCTCTAATCCTTACTAAGTAAAGCAAACGATTTTTATATACTACTCAGTCTCTTTAACCTATTCCAAAGTGTTTTGTGTTAGGGTCCGTTTTGTGACTGCTGTTTCGTTCACACAATCTGGGAAAGGAATAAAAATTACACAATCTTGTGTTACTCGTGTAGCAGAAATATTTGTCGGAGTGCCTTGGAATTGAACCCAAATCACTGTGCTCAGACAAATAATAACTAAATAACAAAAAGATGCTGTCAAACAATGATGACATCAGCAAACAACTGACCACCCATATCTCATACAGAATCAAGTAGTCAAAACAGGACGTCATTAACAATTTTGTTTTTGGCACCTTTTCTCTGACAGATACTATATATATATATATATGTGTGTGTGTGTGCAGCATGTTAATCTGCTAATTAGACAGTAGTCATGATACAGCTTAAAGCAGCAAGTTGCAAGTATCTACACCACTGAACATTCATTTGTGGACCACAATGATGACAGTTAACTATATATTTCACAACTGAGGAGAATGATTGAACTATAAAATAAACAGTTGTGCGATTGGCTTCACAGGCACAATGTGAAGCTATAGGTGATAGATCAGCTTCACTGCAAGAATACTTGTAGCTGTGGGGAAATATTACCTTGCTTGGAAATAGGTGAAAGCTGATGGGAAGGGCATCCAGCCGTAGATATCTGCCTCAACACGCTTGGAAAAATGGGTGTTAAAACGATGAGGATGATGGTAAAGATGAACAAGATGGAGCGTAATGACAAAGCTTGCTGAACAGTTTGTAATATTGTTTCAAGTCTTGTTTGAAGTTATGCAAGCTTGCTACGAATTCCATTCTTCTTACTCAAAAAGAAAGTTTGATGTAGAAACATTCATTAAAGTGAAATTCACCAAATACATCATCTCAAAGTTTCTTCTGTTCCCTATGGGAGCAATTTTCCTTTAGTTTAAAAACATTTCACAAAGGAACTGACAATTAATTTTCTTCTCACCTACAATCAATTAGAAGGAATTTACTTTTAAAAGAATCGACTATTGAAGAGGAGATGTACTGAAGGAGTATTTATTTTATAAAATGGGTCTTGTAACACTTTTGTGGTATATGTATAGAGAAAGCTTTCTACTTTCCAGAATAAAGTTTAACAATACTGATTATGGAAAACTTTCGTTTTTGAATTACAAAGTGAAAGTGAAATTATTGATACTATTTGGCAACATTAAGGCAGACACGCTGAATACACCACATCCTTGGTTTTTAGTGGAAGGGTGGGGTTGTCTATAATTTTCTTTAGAGTCCTACGTTTGTGAAACAGATATTACTTTAAAAAAACAGCCTTCAAATTTCAAAAATAATTAGATAAGGATTAAATTTTTCTTCTTGAAAATGTACTTAGGAAGAGGGGGTGTTGACAGTGATGATGAGGAGATTTGGAAGGTTAGGTGGCGGGGTAGGAGAGCTTACTGATGAAGTCGAAGATGATGATGACAACAAGGATAATGAGGAGAAAGAAGCGGAAGACGAGAAGGACATTGATGATGATGACAACACTGACGATGATGACGACAATGATGGTGATGGTGGTGATGGTGATGCTGATGGGAAAGTGGTGATGATGATGGCGACGACGACGACGATGACGATGGTGGTGATGATGGCGATGAGAAATGCACACGATTATTGACTTTGTAATAGCTATTGATCACTTTATGCTATCGAATGGTTCATTGGAGTGGTGAACAAACAATATTATCAAAAGTCAGTGAACAGCATTCATTAACATAAATATTCAGTAACAACCAGAGTCAAAACTCTGTTTTTCTTTTAATTCTACATTTAATTTACATTACTATACATACGCGTACATACATTACATGTATTTATATCAGATGATCATATCGATATATAAAGCCTGATGAATCTAGCTTTTCTGAGCAAGATCATGTTAGATTCTAACACCTACCATTAGAGTGATGTTTGGCATTGTTTATAAATTACGTGACCCATTGTCAGCCTATTCATCTGGAGTAACGTTAGTATCAATCACACATATAACGACTAATGAATTTAAGAGATATTTCGCATAGAACCATCAAAACATTTTAAACATAAAAGAATTCTTTTTCCAAATCCTCATTTTGATGATGATCAATATAAAATTTACACCAGCTATTTTATTTACTTTTTCTCATCAATTCTGTGTAAATATAAAGAATTCCTAATTCAAGTTGTGTTTATTTCCATTCATTTTTATTAATTATTATATCGTTATTTTTTATGTTATTTTATTTATGTATTTATTCGTTCGTATTTTGAAAAATATTTTCTCGACATTGCTTTAACGTGTAATGTTTGCCAGTTCTTATTTGTTTGGTTTTTCATTATCTCTTATAACCAATCATCTAATATTTATGACCAAATCATACCAGATTGCTTGACATTCATTTTTTTTTATTTCGTTGTTATTATTTTTCTTTTTTTGTTTCATAACATTATTCCTACAAGATGAAATAAAGTCAACCAACGAAATAAGAAAAATAAAACAAAAACACAAACGTATATTAGGGATAAAAAAAACCTGATAATTCTTATCAAAATATTAATAATTTTCCATTAGAAAGCTAAAAAAAAAAATAAAAGCCACCTCTGAAATTATTTCTATTGGCTCTTAAATTATGGCCAAAATATAGGCAAATAAATGCAACAAAAAACGCCTTTATAACTCTTACATTCAGGAGAAAACATCACTTTTTTTTAGTTGTTCTTTTATTGTTTTCTGGGGATATTTTTTGTTTTTGGTGTTATCGTTGTTGTTGTTGAGGGGGGTGGGTGTGTTGATGGGCTTAAACTTCCTTTCCTGCAATTTTCCAAGTGTACATTTTACTACATATATTGATTGGCATCATAAAATTCTGTGGTAATTATTTTATTACTGTTTATATTCTTATCATTGATAAACATACTCACTCATATCTCTCTCTCTCTCTCTCTCTATATATATATATATATACATATATATATATATATATATGTGTATATATATATGTGTGTAGAAAAAATACAGAAAGAAGAGAGAAAGAGAGAGAGTGACAGCAAAAGACAAAGATGGAGTGACTGACAGGCAGATTGACATCTATAGACTTACATGAATGTGTATATTTGTCTATATATATATACATATATACATATACATGTGTGTGCGTATATATTTATACGTATGTGTATGTATATACAGACACACATATATATGTATATAAATATATGTATATATACACATATATACATATAAATAAATATATATATATATATATATAT
>NC_068993.1:4932022-4943917 GCF_001194135.2 Octopus bimaculoides
ATATATATATATATATATATATACATGTATATACGTACATATATATATACATATATGTATATATACATATGCTCATTATATATATATATATTTATACACACACACGTACATATATATATTTACATACACAACTTGTTTTCTGAAATACAAAATTATCAATTGAGCTTTCTCAGTCGACCTAAAACAGTTTTTCTTCTTTTTTTCTTTTATTTTTCCTGAAACATTCTTCCTTGAACAGCACTTTTACCATTTTATCCAGGAATCAATAATATGTTAAACATTTCAATATGAAACATTTAAAATAGATTTCCGTTAATCAAAGTTTTATGTTTTATGCAGGGAAACAGAAATATTGCAACATAAAGTTTGTGGAGTCACATTAGAAAAATCTGAAATTGTTTTCTAAGTTATTTTTATTTTTCATTTATTCATTTATTTTTTGGTATTTTGTGGAATCATGAATTAATTTCCCAGATTGCTCATGATAATTTTCATTTTGAAATGTGATTCGAGAATTCAGAACCATTCATTCCTTCTTCTTCATGATCATCCACATCATGGTATTCTAAATATCATCTCAACAGCATCAGTGTCATCATTGTTGTCGTCATTGTCAACATCCTCATCATCCATCATCACCGCCATAATCGTCATCACTGCTCCTCCTCCTCCTCATTGTCATCATCATCATTACCACTGTCATCGTCGTCATCCTCCTCCTCATCATCATCTCAGCATCATGTTCATCATCATCATCATCATCATTATCATTATTATAATGATTGCCATTTTGCATTTGCATATACTTTACAAATATTATACACACATCGTTAGTGTAATCTAACTTTGTTTTTATGTGTGTATATTAATTCATCTCTAGCCTGGCCAACTTTCACACAAATCATTGAATGCTCGGTTCAACCATCTCTATATTATCAGAATGAATATTTTTTGACTCAGCTCAAAATATCCATGGGTTCTGGTGACTGAAGAGAAGAAATGAAGTCAAAACACTGTTTGGCAACGATCGGTTGGTGTTTTTTATGTACCACCAGCATGGAAGCCAGTCAAGGCAGCACTGGCACCAACCACATTTGGATGGTACTTTTTACATGCCTCCGGCACAGGGATCACAACTATAATTTCCATTTGATTTTGATGTTGATGTACTTGACTCAGTAAGTCTCCTCAAGCACAGCATGTCACCCTACAATCCAAGGTGCTTTTCAATGGGTTGGTTATGCAACACTGATGTAGGTTACAGCTGTGAACTCACTTTATATGCCAGGTCTTTGCAGTCACAGCATATTTCCAGAGGTCTCGGTCAAAGTGGATAGAACATCGATTGGCTATGACACAAAGGACTGTGGAAAGATCCATGCTCGGAATATCAGTATGAGAACATATTCGAAATGAAAAGATTCATGAATGGAAAGAAGTGAGCCATGTGATCATAGAATACCGAAAACTCAAGTTCCACTGGGCCAAAGATATCACAAGCTCCACAGACAACAGAGGTGGATCTGTGCAGTTGCCAAGAGGTATCCAAGAGATAGTGGCCTAGTCAAAGAATTTGGGTCAAGATAGAAAAGAATGGCACAATTAAAACAGAAAAGGAAGCGCATTGTGACCAGTGGTGCATAACAGCATCTTATAGTCTTGTCAATACTATAATACTGTGAGATACTATAAAAGACACTGGATTAATTAACATTCAAAATATATCATCCACTAGATTACATGTTTTATTCTCTGTACCAGGAGATTATTTTTCTCATGGTAGTATTTCATGATATCTTTGTGCAAAAGTTCTTTAATTACATATGAGATTAATAGACAACCTTTGTAGATGAGGGCTACAGTTAGGGGCCAGCTCAAGCAATATCACCTTCAATTTTCATTATAAAATGCGCTTATGGTTTGTATGAACCAAACTACTGACCATTCAAACAAAAAAATACTCTGAAGCAGAAAGCAGAAATTTTGACTGCATGAGATGATAGCCATCTGGATGTGTTTGAAGGTGTTCAGTGAATCTCATGAATTTGAATAGAAAGTCTTTGGTGCTGAAGCACATTATTCTATGAAAAGTTTGGAAATCAACAGATTTATTTGTTTAATATTGTCTCTATGGAATAAATATATTCTACTAAACTTGTGTTTTTATAAACCAGCTCACTGAAACTTGTTTTGCACTGAAGTTATTACACTGGAAGATTTGTTTTACATTGTCAACTTGATCTTGTCTGCTATTTTGTACAACATATTTTAATTAGTAGTATAAGCACATGAAGCACAGACAATCAAAATAATGATGTATTCATTTATTTGTAACATTATTGTAGACTAGAACATGAAAGACAGCCTTTCTGGAATTTTGTCTTGGAGAAAAATTCTTTCCTATTGACATTGTTTGTAAAATTACACTGAGTCAAACCCCAAATGACATCAGCAGACCACCAGATCATATGTTTTGACATAATTTCACCACATCAGTTGTAGATACCCACCTCAGTCATTTAAGGCTCTGCCAGAGCTACTTCCAATATAGAAAACAACAAAATAAATACTAACTTGCGTTTGTTCAGACTTGCTAAGCTAGAACTGATTTCGTATAATTACACAAAGCAGTTGGATTCAAAATAGCTCTGGCCTAGCACCAAATGACTGAGGTAGTGCCACCACTGAGGATGTGAAATTATGCTGAAACAGTATGTCTGTTGATTCATTGATATCACTTGCAGCTCATCTCAATGTGTAATTGCACACCAAGTGTAACGGGAGAAATTTTTCTCCAAGACAAAACCTCACAGTAGATGCCTTTTATTTTTTAATGTGTAGGATGATGTTTAAAATATACACATCTTTATAGTATGAATGGCTTTAGAATAGGTATCTTGTGAAAGAACACAATGTGCTACCAGGCATTGAACTCAAGGCCTTAAGATCATGAGCCAAATGTCCTTACCACTTAGCTATATGCCCTTCACAAGAAACAAAATAATGAGATATTACAAGAATGAAACAAACTTAAAAGGAATCAAAATAAGAAAGAATTTTTCAAAACATCACTTTACCGTTTCCATGCTTTTATGAACTGCCGAAGGTCATGATATCTTTTAAAAAAACGTAATAAAACTTAATTGTTGTAAAGTTCTCTTGCAATGGCTCCATTGATCATCTTGTTGTTGTCTGTCAGATGGAGTACAAACCAATATTTCCTATCAGCAGAAATGCCAACATTGAGCACTAACCAATCACCTTTATAGTTCTCACTTCTGAAAGCAATAAAGAAAAATCAATAGGAATATGGTTCCTACAAATATAGAATTTGCTTGTTAAATATTTAGTCTCAAAGATTAATTTCTCTTTCTGTTTTTTTTGTTTTTTTTGCTTTTTTGCTTTTTTCATCAAACTTAATTCCATGCACTATGAGGGGAAGATTAGAAAGGATATTCTGATTCATAAGACTAATATCATCTCCATCATATCATCATCATCATCATCATTGTCCTCACCGTCATCATCATCATCATCATCAACATCATTACCTTCATCAAAGTCATTGTCGTCATCATCATCATCGTCGTCATCATCGTTTTTACATTCACTTTTCCATGCTTGCATGGGTGAGATGGAACGCATTGAAACAGGTTTCTCCACAGCTGAATGCCTTTCCTGTCCCCAGCGCTCACCTTTTTCCAATTAAGGTAACGTTTCCCCGTGAATAGAAATGCTTTAATGGAAGACTGGAAAGGAATGACACCATAGTTCTATGATGGTGATGATGATGATGATGATGATGCTTACAAATGTAATGTGATGCCACAATAAGGAGACAAACATACACATAAACAAGCACACACACATACATATATACATATATACATGTACAAACACACATATATACATATATGATGGATGTTTTTCATGTTACAGCAATCAAAAATGCTAGTTCTAAATTGCAAGCTAGGGAGCAAACCCCTACCACTTTCTAGCGATGAAACCTGGTCCCGTTGCTAGAAGATGATAGGGCTTCACTCTCCTGCTCACAATATCTCAGATGCTGCTCTGCATCGTTAACCAGCTAGGGGAGATGTCCTCTTGGGGTTAAGAAATCACAGAAAAGTCCATTCAAATGGATAGCCATGTTGAAGTGGCTACGAATATCACTTGTTTTTTCATTTTCCATCTGCTAAATCTACTCATATGGCTGTAGTCAACCCAGAGCTACAGCAGAATGACCCTTGTCCAAACTGCCAAACATTAGGACTGAACCTGTAATCTTGTGGCTGGGAAACAAATTTCTTAACCACACAGTTATGTCCGCACCAAATATATTTACAATATATAAATTATGATAAATGAGTTTAAATAATCATTTTCCATGAAAGTGAATGTACAAAATTTTTTTAGTGCTAACCTATGTACATTATTTACATTATTTACATTTGATGGATATATGTCCTCATCTTGTTTATTGTAAACACAACGTCTTGGCTGATGTACCCTCCAGGCAGGAAGTGTTATCAATAGTGGTTTCAAATTTTGGCACAAGGCCAGCAATTTTGAAGGAAGAATGTTGATACCATTGACTCGAATACTTAAGTGGCTTTTTATTTTCTTAATCCTGAAATATAAGAAGCAAAAGTTAACCTTGGCAAGATTTGAACTCAGAAAAATTCAAGCATTTTGTCCAGCATGTTTACAGTTGTGCCAACACATCGCCCTAGTAATACCAATAATAAATGCATTCACATTCATTTGTGTTTTCTTCTTCAAATTGATCCAGCAATGATTGATTCATTGTTCAATCATGGTTTAATTTCCATTTTTACCTTTTCTTTTTCTTTGGGCCTTCATTTCTAGAAAATTAAAGCTGCCAGTTTTGAAATCCACCCAGTGTTGTCAGTGAATGTAACAATCCAAAATACAATATTGTATCTTACATCGTACAGAACTTAAAGGTACAAGAATGTTGGCAAGAAAACCAAACACCTTTCTAAGAGATAGAAATGACTTCTTTAGTTTATCGCAGGAACCAGAGAGCATTTTTTGGTGCCTATTTAATGAAACAAAACATAAGTTGGAGAGTGAATGTACTAAAGTATTGTAGTACATTTCTTATAAATCTCAAACAAAAGTTCTTTTCTTTCCCAGCCAATTTTCTCCAACAGGATTTTCACACACACACACACACACATACTCACATGCACACACACACACACACACACACAGAGGCATAGGCATAGACATGCTCACACACATATACACATATGCATAAATACACAGACATTGCACACACATACACATACACATGCACAGAAGCACACATGCGCATACATATACACATACACACATGCTAATACACATTCGCACACACATGCCCATTCACACATACACTGACAAACACACACACACAAACATACATACGTACACACAAGCACAGACGCAGGCACATAAACGTTCACACTTACGCGAACACACACCCATTCACTCACACACAAACACACACACACACACACAAGCACACATATGCACAAATACACATGCAGAAAAGCACACACATACATACATAAACACACACACTTACACACATATATGCATGCATACACACACACACATACATATACAAACTAACAGGTAAAAACACGCCCACACATACACCACACATGCACATACATACACATACAGTAGAGGTACATTAGATAATATTTTCTTTTACGATTCTTCTTCTTCTTCTTCTTCTTCTTCTCTGTAAGCAAATGTTTTTTTGTTTTTTTTTTTCTTTGCCATAATCTTCAGAATCCATTTCCTTTTATATATATTATGAAGTAAAAGAAAGAAACCAAAATTGTTTTCCTGTATTTCTGTTAATTTGTTTGTATCAATATTTTCATATATTTTTGACATTTATTTGTCTCTTTCCAAATAAAACAATACTCAATATTTTGCTATTCTCTTCTGCGGTTTGTTGTTGTTTTTTTCAACACTCTGTTTATCCTGCTTGCTTGATTTTCATTTTGTTTTGCTGCTATTACTATTATTATTAGTATCATTGTTATTATTATTATTATTATTATTATTATCATCATCATTATTGTTATTATTAATATTATTATTATTATTATTATTATTATTATTTTTATTATTATTATTATTATTATCATCATCATCATCATCATCGTCATCATTATTATTATCATTATCAAGATTATTATTATTATTTTTATTATTATATACATTCTGTTTATTGTAACATTTCTCAAATCCTTCATTAGTAATTTATCTTGTAGTTCTTAGCATTTATTTGTGTTTTTTTTACTAGTTTTCTTCTATATTTGCATCATTCTTTGCCATGACAATAATAATAATAATAATGATGATAATAATAATAATAACAACAACAATAATAATAATAATATCAATAATAATAATAACAACGATGATGATGATGATGATGATGATGATGATGATGATGATGATGCTGGTGATGATGATGATGGTGGTGGTGGTGGTGATGATGATGATGACGCTGATGATGATAAATATACAATGCGCAAGGAATTTACTACCAAAACATTTCATTGCTGTTTTATTTTTCCTTCAGTTTCTTTTCCCCTTCCTTGCATTTCTTATTTAATTTATAGATGTTGTTCTTCTGCCGCAGTAATAGCTGAAGTAGTTCTGAGCCGCGTATAAGAATACACTTCTTTATCAGGTCTTAATGTATAAGACAGAACGATAAGAAAGAGAAGAAAAAAAACGAAAAAAAAAAATCATAAATTAAGAAAACGAAAAGAAAAAACAAAGTTTTACATACATATATACGTGTGTGTGTAAAGAAGAATTATCCAATCCACTAACCAAATCTACCTATATTTATTGTGCTATATGGTTATCAGTGAAATGTCATGGTACTGTATTCCTGCAGACCTCTCCAATCTAGCTTAGTGATGCTTCGGTTATTTCTTATTCTTCTGTTCCTTCTGCAACATCCTTCATTAAATCTAAGGCTTGTTTACTTCTTCACTTCTCATATCTTCATTTTCCCCCTTTCTTACTTTTTCTTTATATTTTTTTTTCTTTTATTCATTTACTTAGTTTTCTATAGATTCACTACAATTTGATTTTTGTTGCTGTTTGTTTTATATATTTTCTTTGCTTTGCATGTGCTAAGTCTACCTTGGTGATTGAACATGATTTATGGTCTCAATATTTATATTCTTGCATTTTAGTAATATAAATGTCTTTATTTGTGTCTTTTTTTTAAACTTTATTTCGTATCCTTTTTTTATGCCTATTTTATTTCTATATCTGATATCAGTCTGTTTTGAGAATATATCAAATATTTCATGAATATCTCTCCTTCAATTAGTGAGAATGTCTGGATCCAAATTTACTTCAAAGCTAAGGTTATTTTCTCTCCAGATATAATATACTGTCTTGTGGATTTTGGTTTGTAGGTTAATGTAGCAGGGAAACATGTAGGAAATGATTTTGCCCTACTATTTATCATGTTTTGGGCTTGACATGGGATTGCAAAATGGGATGACTTGGGCTTCCAAAATAACTCTGTCACTATTCTGCCCCCAGACAGAGTTATTTTGCTTCCTTTCCAACAACAAGGTCTCAGATTCAGTCCCACTGCTTGGTACCTTGAGCAAGTGTCGCCTATTAAAGCCAATGTTTGAGCAAGTGTCGTCATGTGAGCGGATTCAGTAGAGAGAAATTGAAAGAAGCCCATTGCATGTATGTGTGTGTGTGTGTGTGTGTGTTGGCATTTGTATTTGTTCTCCAACCATCACATGACAACTTAACAGTTCACCAAAAAGAGCCCAACTGGTGCTGTGTAGAAATAGGTAACAGTATATTTATCCATTTCTGAGTAATGAAGATTATTTAATTAAATTTTAATTAGAGCAGCACTTGCTTTCCTCAAAATACTTTGTTGCACTTTTATGACTATGAATGATAATTAACGAGGAAAACATTTTTTTTACAATACCTCGTAAAAAAAGTCTGTTACAATTTGTAAAATTAATTTAGTTTAATCGTTATTTTCATTTGTTCTGAGATGATCTATAGCAGCAGTTCTCACCTGGGGTTCATATGACCCGGGGGTGGTGGGGTGAGGTGGGGGGTCTACATAAGATTTCATTGTTAAAATTCAAGTTCAATAAATTGTATACAATACATAAAATATTTTAACAATTTCGTTTTGTACAATGGCTAATAAAAAATATAAGAGGACATTTTTAACTATCGAATGGCTATGTGGGTCCATCCAAGTAAAATAGGAATAAAAGAGGTTCACAGCCAAAAAGGAGTCAGAAACACTGATCTATAGTAATATATTGTCATCACTATGCAGTAGAGTATTGGAGAAAATGACTTACATTGATGTTCTGGGTTCAATTCCTGCTGAAATCAATCCTACTCCTTATTCACCTTTTTTTTTCTTCTTGGTCATCAATTAAATACACCAGCAATCATTCCAGATTGGCAAAATCACTGGAGTGTTGGACAAAGTTTTTTAAAGTATTTGTTCTGGCTTTTTTTATGCTCTGAGTTCAAATCCCATCTAGGTCACTGTTACCTCTGATCTTTTCTGATGTCACTATAACACATCACCATCACAGAGAAGTGGACTAGCAAGACCCTTGATGTTGTCGCTGGATGGTTTGGCCATCACTAGAGTTGAGCTGGTCAATAAAGATGTATTTCATTGGCTGCATGAATAACAACTGAAGCGAATTCGTAAATATTTAATGGAAATATTTATTGCTGGACATAAAGATATTTGGTGTTGGCTATTTACAATGAACAATATTAATGATTGCCAAATGAGAGAGAGAGAGAGAAAAACTGCTCTGAATATATGGAAAGTTATCTGTGTGCAAACATGCAATCAGTCCAAAAATACACAAAGTCATCTGCACAAATCTCCAAGGTAATCTGTGGCATCAGCACTCCATTAGCAGTGTTAGGCTAAGCTATGCACCAAACGGTTTTTAAAGAGGACCAGAAACCAAATTTTAGAACATTCGAGAAAACCTTATCACATCACAGCCTGATATTGATTGGTCAATTTATAGACTGACCATGTGTAATTACATATATATATAATCATATAAGATAGATAAATAGATAGATAGATAGATAGATAGACAGATAAAAGATAGATAGATAGATAGGTATGACAAGTTTCGTACAGTTTGTGTCTGCTGAGTTCACTCACAATGGCCTGGGTCTATAGTAAAAGATATCTGCCTGAGGTGCTATTCGGTAGAACTGAACCCTGAAGCACATTGTTATGAAATAGACTTCTTAACCACACAGCCGTATACCTTAGTATAGGTAGAAAATAGAAAGAGATAATATAAAGAGAAAACAGAAAGAAAATATCTGTGAAAAATGAATAAAAATACAACTAAAAATCTGCCAGAAATAAAAGGAAAATGCAGCCATTGAAAATGTTGGTCCTTAAAATAAGAACTTATATTATTTTGATGTAGTAGAATTTCTTTTGATGTAGAGCAATAATTTAACCATTTCTTGCTGGAAACCAATTCCATTTTTTAAGGAGTTGTTATAAAAATTAAGTTATACTAAAGATGTTGTATAGCATATATCGTGGTATAAACTGAGGAGATAATGGGCTGAGATCAATTAAATGGTAATATCTTAATAATATAATCACTTTAACGAATTAAAATGTTAGAAATCTGGATTCATAAGTCGAGAGAATATTTGCATCCTTGATGCAAATATTCCAATGAGTTTAAAGCAAGACACATAAAACTCTACTTGCTTCAGTCACTCCAACTAGAAAAAGAGCCTTGTTGCTTTAAAAATGAGCAATTTCCATTAAGTTAGGTAGCATGTTGAATCATGTATTCAGGCTAAAATGTTTTAAAATTTGCAATTCTAATCCACGAAGCAAAGTTCGTATAAATATCTTTAAATTATGCTACCTTAATATTGCTATAAAAGTTGATGTGGCATCAAATGTTTCCTTCATATTATGGGAGCACAAATAAATGCTCGATGGTATATTATTAAAATTTTTATATTGGCATCACATAATTGTTCTAGAACCATTGCAGCATTCTTTTCTTTTCTTTTTTTTTTATCATTTTGCAGGATGTTAAATATAACAAATAATTAAATTTGTGAAGTAGAAGAGTGATACCTAAATTTAAGAAGCAGACAAATATCACCGGCAATTTATCTAGAGGACAACTCAAGCAATTGACCTTTCTTGTCAGTAAATGAGCATCAATGTGTATTACCTGACGTTGTTTTAGTGGGATTATAACATTTGGCTCTTGTGTTTGGTCAAGAAGACATACAGTGATGATGAAATTTCATTGAAAATAAATTCCTTTATTTATAGAAATTTCTAAGAAAGAGTTCATAAATATTTGGCAGTAGCACTAGCTAAAAACTAAATTACATGTTTGGAGCATGTTACTGACAAATTAATGAGTATTTCTGATTTAATTTGGGAAGGTAAAAGATAATGTATCAAGACTGGTGTCAAATAACTATCATCGATGACGAAGAAATCACTCACCAGTAAAATAAATCCATGTAAATAGGTTTAATGTTAAAATTAGAATTAACTTTAAAAAAAAAAAAATATCAATTTTCAAAGATTATACAAAGTAGAAAGATCAGTTTTGGTGAGGATTAATGAGGAAGAAAATTAAATTCCTTTTAAAGACTGCTGCATATATAAGATTAATTATCAGAGAAGTTAAAAAGATATGGTAATAATCATTTGTAATGAGTTTTGGTATTAATAATTAAATGAGAGTAGAGTTGTTGTCATTTCCAAATAGCAACGAAATAAAATTAATTAAAGTTGTATTTCCTTTTAATTTTCCTTAACAACAGTTTCCTTGAAACCCAATTCGTGTACGTTATTTGGAAAATAATGTAAATTCTTGCCATTATAACTACAAATATATTTACCGATATTTTGTTTTTACTCTCCTTCTTTTCAGATTTACCATGGATTTGATATATCTGAAAAGCCTTGTTACTATCCCCACCTCCATACCAGTAACCACCACAACCACGAGTAATCATGTGTATAATGTCTTAGAATAAGACTATGGAACCATTTTAATTTTGGTAGAAATTACATTCTGTAAGAACCATTTTGCTATTTTACAACTCACAAAACTTGTTATAGTCATTTTTCATTTATTCTTTGAGGTTTCTGTCACAGTTCAGACTCATCATCGTTGTTATCCTTTCATTACCACGTTTTCGCTTGAAACATTGCCTATTTTCTGTAAATTTGGAAAATAATGAAGAATCTTATAAAATAACTTTTTCATTATAAAGCTGTTGTTAGTATGAAATTTTGATGGAACATTTTAATTTAAAACTGAAAGTTTGTATCATGGAACGAGGGACAGTCACAGGCAGGCTGATAACAGGCTAAATGTCCATGATTCCAAGCTTCAAAAAGTGAAATGGAATCTGTAGAGACAGATTTTCAGTGGCCAAGTACCCTTGCTTGTTACCTGCTTCCTTACAAGTTGTAATTTCTTTCCTATTTCTTCAAACACAGTAGCACAATGGCCAGACATGTTTTCATGGAAGAGAGTAAAAAAAAAAAATAACACAGCTGGCATGGCAGTGCTAAAGGGTTAAACAAGTCTC
Source organism: Octopus bimaculoides (assembly GCF_001194135.2). Lineage (NCBI taxonomy): Eukaryota > Metazoa > Mollusca > Cephalopoda > Octopoda > Octopodidae > Octopus > Octopus bimaculoides. The sequence continues at coordinate 4,943,702 of NC_068993.1, forward strand.
TCCACTTTACACCCACAGGCCTAAGTACCTTTTATCTCTCCTATCATATCTATAAAGGTCTTGTTTTCATTAAAGGATGATGATGATGGTGGTGGTGGTGGTGGTGATCGTCGTCATCGTCGTCGACGTCGTCGTCGTTGTGGTTGTGGTGGTCACGGTGGTCATGGTGGTCATGGTGATGATGATGATGATGATGATGATGATGATGATGATGAT
>NC_068993.1:4943927-4946792 GCF_001194135.2 Octopus bimaculoides
GCCAAAAAGTATTCTAGTTTTGGGCCATGTCATCTAATATTTATTTCGTTTTCAAACTATATTATCTTGTATGCCCCTCACTATTTAAAAACAGTGAACTGTGGTTTGAGGATGGTTTGACTGTTATATCATGTAAACAAAATGGTCACACAAAGTCTCCCTCAACTTTGTGCTAATCATCATTATGTGGAATGTGTGTGATCAACGTTAAAGATCATGGAATAAGAATATAGAAAGATGATAGAATGTAGAATTTATAGAAAACTTCATGGTTTTAGCAGCATGTTAGTTCATTAATAGTAAGAATACTTTTGAGATTAATTACCATAATTTCATGGTCCAAACACAAACATCAAACCAGTTTGCATGGAAATATTTCTTTCCAAGAGGTCAATAAGTTGTCAGCATCTTATTGATTTTCAGAAACAATAAGTTCTAAGTGGAGAAAAGCCAATTTTTGACAAATTGTACGTTTAGAAGGAGCTGCTACATAATGGAGATATTGGCTTGCTGCAGCTTTAAGGAAATATCTCTGGTTGGTATTGGAACAACGAAATTCATTCGATGATGTTTTTATTGAAAAGCAGGAGAGTAAAAATTGACTAAATGTTTGACAAAACTTGTATTAAAACAAAGATCTCTGATATGTCTTTTAATAGTTTTTTTCAAGCTTTCTGTTTCTCCACTTCCTCTTTCACCATTTATTCATGTAGCTATGGTATTCCACTCTTATTCTTTGCATCACCATTCTGGAACACCCATCTGGTCCAGAATATCAATCTAATGGAAATGGGCAATGAAATAAATATCCTTGGTCGGTCATTTAACAATACCTAGAACAGTTTGCTTCTCTGGGCTTTGAAACACTAAATCTTTGACATACAACCAGATAAATACCCTTCATCAGACATCATTTCTTGAACATCTTTCTCTGGGCTGACTTTGACACACTAATGCAGTCGTTGTACACATCAAATTCTATCAAATAGTTAAATCTATACTAGAATGAAATACGAATATTAAATGATGATGAGGTTCTATTTGTGTGTGTGTGTGTGAGTCTGTGTGTGTGTGTGTGTGTGTGAGTGTGTGTGTGTGTGTGTGTGTGTGTGTGTGTGTGTGTGTGTGTCTGTGCAGGCATGTGTTTGGGTGAGTGTGTGTGTATGTATAGATGTAAAAACATAGTCAGGAGGTTTGACTATACATACATGTGCACATCCTGCTGCTTTGTGCAGATAGTGTGAGAACAAAAGTACCTGTATTGGACATGTCAAATGAAAATCACAAAGCTTACTTTAAAACCAGATTTAAATAAAGCACCTTCCATATATAATACGATAGTGATATTCCATTCAATATTCTTCATATACATGTATTGGTGATACCATTATCAATACATGATATTTTCATATGATGTTACATCAATAACAATGGTGGGAGGGAAGATGTATTTCTTCCAAGATTTTGTTGCAATATGTCTATAGAAGATGACATATTGATGGAGGTGAGTTACGTTATATTAATAAGTGTTGGATTAATCAACGAGATTACGGCTCAGTAGTTTTGTCCATTGGAAGCAATAAAATATATCGATCCCACCTTCATTTTTTTTTACATTTGTATCACTACTGTGAAATTAGTTTTATTTAGATTTATTTTTCTGTATCGGAAAAACATACAAACAAAAAACAGTAACCAACAGAGGGATTTAACATTTTTTTTTTCTATGTATATGTGTGTATGTGTGACTGTTGATTATTGTATCAATAAAACTAAAGTAAATAGAGTTTGCTTTCGTTGCTGCTAGTATATCTCCTTTCTGTGCCAGCTCTTTCGATTGGTAAATAGATGCTCATTAGCAGAACAATGATAGGGGCTGAAAAACCTTATTTTCTTCTTGTCTTTATTTCAGCAAAAGTAATCTTTTTTAAAAAGAACTTTTCCGCATTTATTACTTATTTATTTTATTTCCATTTTATTTTTATTTCCTTTTACTTTTCTACGCTTCAGTGATTTTGAAAATATTCCCTTGTCAGCAAGCAGGAACATTAATGAATATTGTTGATCTCTTGTTTAATGACACTAAGACTGTTTATTTATTTTCATTTTTATTTCTATCATTATTTATATATGTATATATATATATATGTATATATTTTTCTTTTTCACCCTTTTGTTAGAAATAGAGAAGTGCTAGATTCTGCTCTATTCACTTTAAGAGGTTCAGTGATTCCATTCAAAGAACATGGTATTTGTTGATGCAGAAGTATTCCTTGCTTTATGAAGCAGAAGTTAATGTGTGGAATTATGCTCAGTTTTTTTCTATCTTCAAGGTAAGATTGGTGATAGTGATGGTGGTGGTGGTGATGGTAGTGGTGGTGGTGATGGTATTTTTATAGCTATGTCATTTGTTGTTTCTTATTGTTTTGTTTCGTTTATAGAATTTTGTTCAAGAAGATTCATGTGCATTGAAGAAATGCTTCCTATTACCTATTTAAATAAAACTAAATAAACATATGAATAAATAAAATAACTTTTATTTCATTTTCATCAAACATATCTACAAAATAAACAAGAGATGTTTTGAACAGACTGCAAAAACATTCACAAACATCTATCTATCTATCTATCTATCTATCTATCTATCTATCTATCTATCAGTAAATGCTTATGTATATATGTGTCTGTGTGAGTATGTGTATATACACACACACACATACATACATATATATATACATATGTATATATACATATGCATATATATATATATATATATACATACATATATATACACATATGTATTTCCGCATATTTATATACATGTATATATGCATATAGATATATGTATATATGTGTGTATATATA
>NC_068993.1:4947149-4947592 GCF_001194135.2 Octopus bimaculoides
TGTATATATATATATATATATATATATATATTTGTATGTATGTATGTATGTATGTATGTAATATAATTTATTTTATGCATTTTAAACCATATCATTTTCTTGTTTTTTTCTTTTTTCTTTTCAATGATATCATGTATCGTGAACAGAATGGTTTTTAAGAAACACAGACAATAGCCAGTTCCTTAACAACTACCGTACTTTAATGTTATTTTCTAAATAGGTAGACTTTGCCGTATAGAGTCATATACCTTGTTTAAGATGTCTGTGGCAACAGGTGAACTGATGACATAGCAATTGGCTTTTATCTTAAGGCCACTCTATCTCAATATGTATGCTGCTACTACAGTTACTACTATTACTATAACCACTATTATTGCTACTACTACTACTACTACTACTACTACTACTACTACTACTACTACTACTGCTACTGCTACTGCTAC
>NC_068993.1:4947602-4948927 GCF_001194135.2 Octopus bimaculoides
CTACTGCTGCTGCTACCACTACTACTACTACTACTACTACTACTACTACTACTACTACTATTGATCTTTCAGCTTCAAGAATTTCCCTAAAAATGAAACTAAGAACCACTGCATTTACCGTTCTCATTAAGCGACAGTTCCACCATCCAAAATCTTTCGGCTCTTAAACTCGTAATGTCATCATTAAAAGTTTTAGGTGAAAGACGGCTTCTGATTTGTGCCAACCATAAAAATAATATTTAAATTATAAACTATAAACACACCACATTAGCTATGATAATCAGTGAAGTTAGTTAATTATATACTTTCATTAAAAAACTTAATATTATGATATGACCTTTTTGGGGGTTTTTTTTTGCAGTAATAAAAACTGGATTTGTCTGTTTGAATATGAGGAATTTCATTTCATTTAATTTAATTACTTTCAATTGAACGAAGGGGAAAAAAAAAGTGCCTAATCAACTAAATAAACGAGTTAAGGAGTAAAAGTATTTTGACAAAAAATGTGTTCAAATATACAATTATTGTTGTTGTTGTTGTTGTTGTTTAGCTCAGAGGTCTGCACTGATGGAGAAGCTCTGTGATCAAAGGCCTTCCAATTTATGCCCATCCTGTCTTTTATCTATTTTTTATTTCTTTTCTGTGTAAAAGGAATCCAAAACCAAATTATTTAATGAGTTTGGGTTTCATTTTGCAGGGGTGTGGGGGTGGCAGTTAGGATAGGAGAGTGTGCTTTGAGAAGAAGCTTTGTGCTGTTATTTCTAGCATTTCTGAGCAACCATATAGAGTTTTTCCCAACCACATGACTCCAGGTTCAGTCCCACTGCATGGCACTTTGGGCAAGTGTCTTCTTCTATAACCTCACGCCAAATGAAGCCTTCTGAGTTGATTCAATAGACAAAAACCGAAAGAAATGCAACATATATCTATCTATCTATCTATCGGCGTCAATGAGGAATACATGACCCGCCTGTTTAAGATGACCTTCGGGCCGGGACCTATGGACAACTTCCAGAGATCCCTGGCCTGGCAGTGCTACCGAGAAGCTCTACCCATTGGGGATAAGCTCTACAGGCATGGCTTGAGAAACACGGGGCCGACCTGTCCGAGATGCAGGCGGAGTGACGAAACTGTTCTGCATGCACTCGTACAGTGTCCCACCATTTCCGAGCTGTGGGCTTACGTCGAACAACTGCTATCGCGTGTGGGACGAGTCGGTCTATCAGCCGAGTCTATCGTGAATATTGTCACGCCTCCTTCTTTTAAACAGGAAGGAAGAGCTATTTTCATCGTACTTGTGGCTATGGTGAAAGAATGTGTATGGT
>NC_068993.1:4953929-4955407 GCF_001194135.2 Octopus bimaculoides
AATTTTGGCAGTCTTTCATTGTGTGTGTATTCATGTATATGCGTGTATTTTCAATGTATGTGCGTGAGACGTAGTCTTTTAATATACGGAGTTCAGTAAGTCTCAGAACAGTCTACTTGAGTATCAATAATTTTTCCGGGATTGACAAGTAGCATGATAAAGTACCTGACTTGTCTTCGAGAGCGTAACTATCTAAAACCATGGCCATATAATGTAACTAAATGTGTTCTCTTTATTAAATCAATTCAAATTGATTCAGCTGAACCAATAGGTATAGGGGCTAATGCAGAATTGCACCCCTTCGAAAAGCGAAATTTTGTGAAAATTTTTTTCAAATTCCTACCTTTAACAGAGATTCCGAATATGCAAAAATATTAACAGAATCCAATTTCATCTTTATTCCATTTCACTTATGATTTTTAGACTTTTTTAAGGGAGAGTGAGGATGGGAAAGTACTGACGTTTCGAAGAGAGAGAAAAATACAAACAATACACTTATGTCAGGCTCATCTCTAGAGAGCCATTTTTTATTGCATATTCAGAATCTCCCATATGTAAATCGTAGGAATACGAAAATTCTTTTACTGAAAAATTGCCAGTGGGGCGGGGGAGGAAGAGAAATTCATTGCATGCCCAACCCCGGAAGTCACCGCACGCCACTGATACATATATATATAGGTTTATATGGGTGTGTGTGTGTGTGTATATATATATATATATATATATACACACATATACTATGTTGAAGGCAATGAGTGCTGCTAAAAACACAAAAAGTCAGGCAGAAGTGAAGCTGACTGCTTAGTTTGTCTGTCTCTCTAATGTCAGTTTAGGTGTTCCTGCAAAATGTCAGCCTGATAAACTCCCAAGTCAATAACGATTATATCTGAAACTCACGTTTAAAGTTGGTCAGTGCAAAATGGTGACAGAGTTCAGTGGAAAATTTAACATTTTCTACAAATTTCTGTGGGATTTATATTTTGGTTTGAGAAGATTTGGGAACAATCACACAAACTTCCTATAAATTTGAAGCCCATTAAATAAGGAATAAATAAGGAAAAAACTGACACTGGTCTAATGAATTAAATATTAATAATAAAAAAAATAATAATCTTTTCTACTAAAGGTACAAGACCTAAAATTTTTGGGGAGGGGACCAGTTGATTATATCGACCCCAGTGTGTAACTGGTACTTATTTGATCGACCCTAAAAGGATGAAAGGCAAAGTCGACCTCGGCGGAATTTGAACTCAGAACGTAAAGACAGGCGAAATACCGCTAAGCATAAGGTAATTGAGACACTTGAGCTGGACGACTTGAGTCCCTGTGACAAGGCTAAAACTCTGACTCATTCTAAATGCGATGAGCACCTCTTTCTTTCATTTCTCTGCTCACTCAAATTTGTGTGTCTGTGTGTGTGTTTGTATATGAGGATGTGTGTGTACAAACACACACACATATATATATATATATATATA
>NC_068993.1:4956336-4959451 GCF_001194135.2 Octopus bimaculoides
ATATATATATATATATATATATATATAATTGCATGCATGCACACACACCCATATATAATTTATTCGCATGCACATGTGTATTTGTATGTACTTAATTACGCACACAATGAATTTACTTAGTCATAGAAGCATCCATATGTGTATGTGTGTGTGTGTGTATTTACACCCACATATGTATGAGAATTCACACACACACACACACACATATACATTCATATACATTCATATACACATATATATATATACATATATATACATATATATATTCATATATGTACATAGATATACATATATGCATTATATTTACGTATATATATGTATAAATATGTGAGGGTGTGTCTATATATACACACACACATACACATGCATATACATACTTACACACTCCCACATATGTACATACATGTCCATGCTCACACACACACACACACAACACAGAAGCCTGCTTGCAACAAACTTGTCTAGCTATAAAAATATTCACTTTAATTAGTGGAACACATCAATTCTTATTGATGTTTCTCCTCCCCTCCTCTCTTAATTTATCCAATTTCATATCTCACAGATTATATCTATCAATCATTACTAATTAGTGAAACAAAGAATAATGCATAAATTAATAATAACTTACCATGTTTTTTTTTGGCTTATTTGTTTTTCAGTGGGGGAAGATAATTAGAATTAATGACCAAGGCAAAGACATGGCATCGTGAACAAGATGCATGCTTCCCAACCATATGGTTCTGGGTTCAGTCGCACCGCATAATGCCTTGAGCAAGTGTCTCCATCTATAGCTTTGAGCCAACCAAAGTACTGTGAATGGATTTGGTAGACAGAAACTGAAAGAAGCAGACCGTATCATCATCATCATCATCATCCAGTGTTTTAAATCTGAGTTTTGTCCCTGTTAATGGGGTTGGTCAGATCTACCTTAATGCCATAGCAACTGAGGCAAGCAGGTGCAGCCCACACCAAACTTTGGGCTGGCAGGTGCCCATTCTCCTTTGCTATCATGAAGCCTTTTTGGAGATGGATCTTCTGCAGGGCGCATGCCCTTGCTTACCCCCAACATCAGTTTCTAGATGTGAGTGGTCCCGACACCAAGGCCTCTATTACAATTTTTTAAGACATGTGATGGAAAACTAGCTCAGGAAGACAGGGACGCTACTCTCTGAGATCCCTTTCAGAGCTCCCTTACCTCATATACATATACCTTATATATATATATATATATATATATATTTAATGATTGATAGGGAAGACAGATACCTATATGTATATATATATGTACTTATACACACGACATATATATAATTTTCCCCCTCCTACTCCTACTTCCTTGTCCTCCTCTACCAATGAAACTTATCTGTCTCCACACTCCCACACACCCACATGAAATAAAGAAAAACTTTTTACAATTTTATAAGATATTCATAAAATTATTTTCTTTATTTTTGTCTATTTTTTCAAAACCAATTTACCTTTATTTTTCTTTTTTTCTTTTTTATCTTTTCTCATGATCTCCAAGACAGAACCTGTTGAAAATACAAAGCAAAATGGAATTGGTATATAACCAAAAATAGTCTTCTAAAACACTTAGAACACAGTTAAACTTGGAAAACTTAATTCTTCAATAATTTGTGATGCAAGGAACAAATATATATTTAAAAATAGAATATATTCTATGAATTTAATCATAGAATGTTGAAATATTGGCAAGAATGTTACAGATAATTTTGTTTTGATTAGATTTTTAATTAAGATAAAAAAAAAACCTAAGTTTTATCCTTCTTTTTTTTTAATTCCTTGTTCCGCGTTATCATTGACATATATTAAATGAGGTGAAGGTGCATAGCCCAGTGGTTAGAGGTGTTGCATTCATGATAGTGGGATCATGGTTTTGATTCTCAAAGCAGTTGCATGTTGTGTAAACAAAACAATTTCTTGTGCTCCAGCATGGCTGCAGCCAAATGACTGAAACAAGTAAAAGAAGGAAGTACAGTTGTATCAAAATATAAATACAGTAATAATAGTCCAGCTGTAGAAACCTGGCCAAATCAGATTGGAGCCTGTTGCAGCCACCCACCCCAGCTTGCCAGTTTTCAATCAAACCATCCAACCCATGCCAGCATGGAAAGCAGGTGTAAAACAACAACAACGATGATGATGGGGAGTAATATCTCACTTTACGAGGTATGAGGGCCCGCTTTATGAGATCCTGGTTTTCCACCTTTTTATAAGTTTTATTTTCTGTTTATGAGTTTTCATTTTACGACCATTCTCCAGGAACAAATAAATAAACTCCTGTATCGAGCCATCACTGTATTACATTGGACAGAATTATCTTAATGTTAAGGGGTCGAGGTATTCATTCACAGACAGAATTTTGCATTATTTAATATGATCGGAATTCATTATTGTTGTTATTCTCTCAGTGGAAAATTTGGTCGTATATTTTACTGTATATAAACGACTGTTTAGACCAAAAACAAAAAATATTATTAAATTATGTATCTTTTTTCCTGAGTTACGAGCTCTACTTCTGATATCTAACTGGTACACCATATTCTGTATTCTAAAAGCCTTAGAAGTTTCAGGAATAATAAAATGGACTGTAAACCAGTAATCAAATGGTGATTCGTGAACTGTTTTGCAAAATAGGGCACAGAATTCTGAATGAGGGAAAATAAAAAGGTATTAAGATATACTGAGAAATGACTAGCATTGATTATATTTAAATATATTCTAAAGCTCTCTGAGTTTCTGAAACGGTATCAGGTCATTCTATAAGGGGTTATAACACTTTGCTAATACGGTGAAATAATACCTACATAACCTGATATATATGTGTACGTGAATATATCTATCTATATATCTATGTATACATATATATATGTGTGTCTGTGTGTGTTTTTATAAGTATGTTATGTGGTAAGGTTTCAACAAGTGGAACAGCATTCCATCAGCAGAGTAAAGATAATGTTAGAATAAAGACCACTCACACACACACACATATAGAAGTATATATAAATATGTATATATATATGTAAATATATGTATGTATATATGTGTGTGTGAGTGTATGTATGTATATATATATATATATATATATATATAT
>NC_068993.1:4959554-4963342 GCF_001194135.2 Octopus bimaculoides
CGGTACCATTTTCCTCTTTCTCCATTTTTCCATTCTCCAAACTTTCCATCTTTCCGATGAAGGGCTACGCCCGAAACGTCATACACTCTCTCTTTCCTTTCCCGAGCGTCCAATAACACTATCCGTATCACGTCCTCACTTTGTTGTTTTTTTGTTATTGTTTTTTTTAACTATATATATATATATATACATATATACATATATATACATAAATATATACATATATATATATATATATATATATATACATAGGTATGTATGTATATTTGTAGTATTTTTGACTACTAAGTTTGTCCTCATAACACCAAAAAGCTTCACATTTCTGAAGCTTGAAAGCATTACCTTGCTCTTTCATTTGTTCCCGGTCACTATGAATATAGTTTGCGGGTGATGGTCGCTAGATTAAAAAAATAAAAAAACTTTGATGTAAAACAACATCACGTCATTTGTGTGTGTATGTAGTTTCCATAGTGTGTGCAATGTTTGTTCAATGTGTGTGCAAAGGTATGCACATACTGGTCATACATGCATGTGAGTAACCTCCTGTAGATGTCCATGCATGTGACGATGTACAAGCTACCCTGAGTCATCAAAAATCTATGGTACCTTAAAAAAATGGAAGCACTCAGCTGCAAAGATGTAACTGCTATCTAACAGAGTAGCCCTCTCTCTCTCTTTCTCTTTCTCTGTCTTTCTCCCTTCATATCCTGGGTGTTCCACTGGGTCAAGCTGTTGGGGTTATAGTGAGAGGCCATGCAAGTCTACTAATGAGAATTTACAAAAACACAAAAGACGAAGACAGGTATGCAAGCAACAAACAGATCTATTAGTTTAACGTTCAGAAAGTGAGAAAGTCTTTTACATTTCGAGCCTATGCTCCTCGACAGAAAGGAACACAGAAATAAGCAAGGAGAGAAAATAAAAAAAGGTTTAGTGGCTAGCGATCTACTAATAGCTGTACAGGCTCCTAAAACTCTACCAAGATTATGGTATGCCATAATCTCTCACAAGTGATGGATGCCTGTAAATTAAATAAGTGCTTTCATGGATCATTACTAATTTCTTACTAATTACTAATTACCAAGATGAACATGACTTCATTTTACTGCCATATTATCCGAATTCCAAATTAATCACACACTAATTTAATACTTGCCATGCTGTGCATACATCAGGAAATTTACCATTTACCATTCTTATGTCATAATCTTTTATCTTTTATTTATGACTTGTTTTAGTCACTGGACTGCGGCCATGCTGGGGTACCGCCTTGGAGAATTTTGCGTTGTGTTTGTTTAAGCCTGATAATTATTCTATTGGTGTCTTTGCCTAACTGCTAAGTTGTGGGGATGTAAACAAAGTAACACTGGTTGTCAAGCGGTGGTAGGATACAAACACAGACACAAGCACACACACACACACACACACACACATATATATATATATATATATATATCACAATGGGCTTCTTTCACTTTCCATTTACCAAATCTACTTACAAGACTTTGGTCAACCCAAGGCTATAGTAGAAAACTCTTACTAAAGGTGCCACAGAGTGGGACTGAACCTAGAACCATGTGTTTGGGAAGCAAATTTCTCTTCCCACAACCCCTCCTACACCTATGAGCTGTTGTTTTTAAAGGGCTGCAGAAAATGAATCCAGTCTTTGTAGCTAACAACACAAAATAACACAGAACCATGTTTTCTATGATCTTAGATCATTTTCTGGTCTTCACATTCATACATACATATACAGGTGCAGGCGTGGCTGTAGGATAAGAAGCTTGCTGCCCAGTCACATGGCTCTGAGTTCAATCCTACTGCATGGCATTGGGCAAGTGTCTTCTACTAAAGCCAATGGCCAATCAAAGCCATGTGAATGGATTTGGTGGAAAGAAACTGAAAGAAGCTTGTCACATGTGTGCGTGTGTGAGTGTGCATGTGTGTGTCCTCCACCACCAGCTGACAACCGGTGTTGGTTTGTTTGTGTCCCTGTAACTTAGCTGTTTGACAAAAGATAGAATAAGACTCAGACTTTAAAAATAAAAACAAAAGTGGTGGGATCTATTCATGCGACTAAAATTTCTTCAAGGCAGTGCCCCAGCATGGCCATAGTATAATGACTGAAGCAAACAAAAGATAAATGATAAAAGATTATTCTGGATTGTCAATCTTTGATGAGGGCATATTTCCTTGAAATCATTTAATTTTGACAGTAACTTCTAATCCAATCTCCCATTGTCTATATTATTTTCTACTCCAGGCACAAGGCCCGAAATTTTGGGGGAGAGGAGCCAGTCGATTAGATCGACCCCAGTATGCAACTGGTACTTCATTTCTCAACCCTGAAAGGATGAAAGGCAAAGTCGACCTCAGCATAATTTGAACTCAGAACGTAAAGGCAGACGAAATAATGCTAAGCATTACGCCCGGCATGCTAACGTTTCTGTCAGCTCCTTCAGCCTTCTCCCATTGTCTATATTGCACTAAAAGAATGATGTTCCTTTACCTGTTCTCATAACTTTGATGAATACTAATAAAAGAATAATTTAACGAAATATGATTTTGAAACCATGACCCAGGAATCGTAACAACCACACCTGTATAGTATTAAATATTTAGCTTAAATAAAAGTCTTATTATGTTCTCTCTTTGATCTCAGAAATAAGCAAATCTTATTCTCTGAGCAACAGGTGTATGTGTATTATGCATTTATCCTTTACTATTTTGGGTTGCTTTTTTTTTTTTCTTCCCTTCTTTCCTAATTAATCATTATTTCAGCATTTTCCTATTCTATAATTAATATTAATGAAGCAAGTAGAAATTATGTGTTTCTCTATTACTTGCCAGGATGTAGAAATTAGTTATTATTTATATGTGAAACAGACATAAATGATTTTTGCTCGTTCATTAATAGATTTTTGATGATTACGGCTTTCCTGTCTGAAACAAAAAGCAAAAAAGAAAGAAAAAGAAAAGAAACAAGTTTAACTCTTATTATTCTCCCTTCATCTCCCTCTCTCTCACTCTCTCATACAAACACACTCATATATATACATATATATATACATATATATATATATATATATATATATATATGAGGAGGAGACCCCCTTCGGTCAAGAATGACCATGGGATTGCACCTAGAAAGTTCCCCCTCCAAGGCACAATTCCAGGCAAACTTGTTTACGGAAGACCAGCAGTTACCCATGTATACCAGCCTCCCCTCTCCACACCACTGATGTTATCCAAAGGAAAAGCAAAGGGGCTGATACAGCTTGGTACCTGTGATGTCGCAACTCATTTCTACATCTGACTTAACTGCAGCAACGTGAAATAAAGTGTCTTGCTCAAGAACACAACATGCAGCATGATCCTGGAATCGAACTCACAACCTCACAATTGTAAGTTCGACGCTCTAACCACTGAGCCATGTGCACATATATATGTATACACACACACACACACACACACATATACACTCACACATACACACATATGCACACTAACACATACACACACTCATACACACACATACACACACACTCACACACACATACACACACACATACACACTCACTCACACACACATCACACACATATACAGTACACATATATGCATATTTATTAATAGCACATACATTTATTTGTATATACTTATATATTTATACACACACACACACACACACATGTCTATCTGTCCCACCCATGCTAGCATAGAAAGTGGACGTTAAGCAATGATGATAATGATTATATATATATATATATATATATATATATATATATAT
>NC_068993.1:4963553-4967282 GCF_001194135.2 Octopus bimaculoides
TTATATATATATATATATATATATATATATATATATATATATTATATATTTTTGCTTCTAATATCTTTCGTAAAATGTACTTTTGTACGGAGTATTTGTTGTATTTCTTTAACATTTGATTTATTCAATCTAAATACGAAAGTAACAACCCCAAAATGGCCAGCGTATTTGATCGCCTCTCCTTTCTTTTCATCACTCTCATTTCTTTTCCCTTTTCTTCTCTCCAAACCACCCACCCATCCCTCTCCACCGCAACCCTCACCAATCTTTAATTTATTATTTATTGCTTGCGAGAGAAACAATTGATTGTGCCAAATTGAATAACTGATTGAATAGTCCAGTTGTAATTTCCTCTTCGAACCAGGCTCGTAGCTCACTTACTTAAATAAATCTTTAAATGATTGATAATCACACAACAGCGAATGTGACCTATAAGTTTACAAACAAGTCAAACGCAACCTTTAGGTTAAATAGTGAACAGGCAGGCAAAGAGAGGATTTATTTCTGCCTCTTAATCTTTTCAATGACCTTAATCCTTTCTCCCTTCAATACCATTGCTTTTGTTTCAAGTCAAGTGCGAAGCTATTTGTTTTTCTTTTGTATTGTTTGTTTGGTATTTGCCTTTACATCAAGATTTGTATTATTGGTTGTTGTTGTTATTATTATTATTATTATTATTATTATTATCATTATATTCACCATCATCATTATTATTATTATCATCATCATCATCATCATCATTAAAAACAACAATAATAATAATAATAATAATAATGATAATGATAAAAGATCTGGAAATAGAGGTAACTTGAATGTGGAGACTAAAAACAGAAACAATTCCTGTCATAGTAGGTGCATTAGGTATGATAAAAAAAAAATATTCAGACAAATACATAACAAAATCACCAGGACTAAGAAGTGTATATAACATACAGAAAATAGTACTGCTAGGCACCGCACACATCCTATGCAAAACACCTTCAATACAATGAAAATAAGAGCACCACAACAGACCACAGTACATACCCAAGGCACACAGAGCTGCGTTCAGTAGTGCAGCGAAAGCACGTTATAAAAACAAGACTACTGAATGATGATGATGATGATGACGACAACAATTTAGCACATTTCATTGTACATGTATTGAAAGACATTTTCAAACAGCTTCAGAGTGGGAAAACGTATGATTCCATACAAGAAAATACAATGCTGTGACCATTTACTAGAATAAGGTATGAAACCATAAATTTATTATAAATAAATTACATTAAGGAAGTGCCATATTTCAGTTTTATCTTCTTTCAAATCAGTTGTGTAGTTGTTTGTTTTGGTCAAGAGAATTGTCATAAAGGAAAGAAAACTCATGATTTTGGCTGTGGTTAAGGCATTCAGCTCATCAGTTTCATACTCTGCAGCTCATTGAGTCCTTGAGCAAGACCCTTTGTCTCACATTGCTCCAGTCTACTCAACTGGCAAAAGCGAAAACTGAGTTGTCCTTGTATTTCAGAGGGCCAGCCTTGTCACATTCTATGTCAGGCTGAATCTCTCTGACAACTATGTTTGGGGTACTCTTCTGACAAGTATGTTTGGGGTACTCTTCTGACAAGTATGTTTGGGGTACATGCGTCTCTGGAATGCTCAGCCACTTGCACTTTAATTTCATGAGCAAACTGTTCCATTGATCAGAATATCTGGAACTCTCATTGTTGTAACAGATGGAGTTCCAGTCAACCACGGTCAGTCACCAATCTGACATACCACATTTATGGTCTTAATGTCATCCACGCACTGCAAATAGCCTTGAGGCAGATGAAAATTTAATATTCCTTTCATCTTCCTTGGAGAATTTTTCTTTGATGTAATTGAAAAATATTTCTTAAAGGTAAAACTGTCTTTAAATAATGTAACTCATATATCAGGTTTGGATTATATCTGCCGATGAAGACGGTACAACAAAGTGACGTGACCTCCCCACATAATTACCAATGTACTGAAAGCACTTTCTCGTAAGTCTGTGCAAACAGACTGCGATATTTTGGGTTGATTTCTACATTTTATCATTAGCCTAACAAACTTATTCTCATCCAGCTCCTTCCCCTGCCACACTCAGCCCCACCCCCCATGTATAAATATGGGTGCTTTTGAGGCAGGGCAATTTTTTAAATTCATTTAAAAATAAAAATAAGTGTCGTATACACTTTTAAATATGGTATTTCTTTTGAAATAATCATGGAAAATCATATCTTCTAGAAAAATGTTGGGGATACCAATGGTCCACAGACCCAGGAGGGGTCATATGCATCCTTTACAGTTTCATGTGAAGTTGTCTAGCAAAATGTCACTTTTATCTTTTACTTGTTTCAATCACTAGATTGTGGCCATGCTGGGGCACTGCATTGAAGAACTTTTAGTTCAATGAATTGACCCCAGGACTTATTTTCTTTCTAAGCCTGGTACTTTTTCTATAGATCTCATTTGCTGAACCACTATGCTACAGGAGCATAAACATACCAACACCAGTTGTCAAACGGAGACACAATGACACATACACACACGCTCATGTTTGTGTGTGTGTCTTTGTGTGATGAGCTTCTTTCAGTTTCCTTCTACCACATCCACTCACAAGGCTTTGGTCTGCCCAAAGCTATAGCAGAAGACACTTGCCCAAGGTGCCATGCAGTAGAACTGAACCCAGAACCACATTGTTGGGAAGCAAGCTTCTTACCACACACACACCAGCAGATTATCCTGTCAAATGTAATATTTATTTATTCACATTGTTTTGAGTTAGCCATGCATTATCTTAGAGCTTCGAGATTTCAATGATGTCATTGTATACATTTAGAATGATATTGTAGGGTAGGTGTGAGAGGCCAGATCTGGTCCATTTGATCATAAACTAGGGAGAATATCAAGGCTGGATTTGGCTGGTATAAATGCTAAATGAGTGAAACATTGGTGGCCATTTGGCATTCCTATCATTGAGCTTGTGTCAACATTTATGCAACTTCATTGGCGAGAAAAGGTTAAAATATTCAAACATTGGCAAATGAAAACATTTAGACTAAACTGAGAGAAACTAGACACAAATACCTCAAAGCAAAATGACGTGAATTTTGAGAAAATAATTCATGATTTCTATGTTTTTTAAGTTCTGAAGAACCACAACATTAAATAGATGATAATGGTTTATCTAATTTGTTCTACACCAATATGACACAACTGGGACTTGTCTTTGAGGTCTAGGCTTTAACTGTTCTGATAATATTCTTTGAAAGTATAATATTTTAAATATAACAAATCGACTGGCCTGAACGACCAAATGGATCAAACACAAAGAATATGAAATTCCTCTACTTGTCTTTTGGTGTGTTTGTTCCAGTGAATGCTACAACACAGCTGCATACATATAGCTTCAACAACAAGAACTATACACACACACACGCACACAAACACCCACGTGCACACACACACACACACACAAACACCCACGTGCACACACACATACCGTGTGTATATATATATATATATATCTTTTTTTCAATTTTGCATCTTTTCCATGTTTTAGTCACCAGACTGTGGCCATGCTGGGGCACCACCTTGAAGAAATTTTAGTCGATGAATCAAGCCCAACACTTAATTTCTTTTTAAGGCTAGTATTTATTTTATCAGTTACTTTTGCCAAACCACTAGGTTATGGGGATGTAAACACACTAATACCGGTTGTCA
>NC_068993.1:4967379-4968013 GCF_001194135.2 Octopus bimaculoides
ATATATATATATGTATATATATATATATGTGTGTGTGTGTGTGATATATACGATATATATATATATATATGAGGCTAATTCACTGGTGTAATGGTAACACACTTAGTTGCATTAACAAAGGGATGTGGGGTTGAGTCCCACATGGATAGGAAAGCATTTTTTCTGTCGAGGGCTTATATGCCCCATTATTAGACTATTGTTGATAGTCATTGCACAGTGATCACTATAAGCTTTAGGTTTATATAAATACCATTATTATTATAATTTACAGGATTGTAAAACCTGGTGTTGTATAACAAAACCATTCACACCAAAAGCATATATATATATGTATACATATGTATATATATATATATATATATATATACATATATACACAACAGGCCTCTTTGAGTTTCCATCTATCAAATCCATCCACAGGGCTTTGGTTGGAGAAATCTATAGCAGGAGTCACTTGCCCAAGGTGCCACATAGTGAAATTGAACCCAGAAGTATGCGGTTGAGAAGCAAGCTTCTTACAACACAGTCATGCTTGCACCAATATATACATATATGCATATATACATATATGTATATATACATATATGTATATATATATATATATATATATATATATATATATATATATATATAT
>NC_068993.1:4968070-4970421 GCF_001194135.2 Octopus bimaculoides
TATAAATACACATTTACATGTCTGTGTATGTGTCCATATATATATGTACTTTTATACGTGTGTGTGCATGTGTGAATGCATGTATACATTTACATCTGTATATATATATATATATATATATATATATATACACACCCATATATATTTACATACATATACATACATGTATGTATATATTGCATATTATACTTTAGTTTATATATTTTTTTTGTATTTATTGTGAACTTCTTTCTCTTTTGTAGACATTGAAAATGAAAATACACTAATGAATCATTATATACTGAATGCAAATTTAATTAAAAGTAAATTGGCATTTAATAAGACAATTATCTAGTTCCAATAAAATCGTACATCTATACATCTGTTTCAGTTTTCATTTACTAGTCACTTTAATTAGAGTCGTTAGCACTAACGTAGCCGCTCTACTCTTACTCCTCCTCGCGGTTTATTTTATTATTTTATGTGGAGTTTTGATCTTGGCAACCTCAATCAGAAAATTATGCTTCGGTTCATAGTTAAGTCAGTGCTTCTCTATGAGACGTCATTTCTTTTTCAGTCTCACCTTCTCTCCTGCGTACAGCTGCAGACATGGCTGTGTGGTAAGAAGTTTGCTTCTCAACCACAGGTTTCTGAGTTCGGTCCCACTATATGGCAACTGAGAAATTGTCTTCTATTATGGCTTTGGACTGACCAAAGTAATGTGAGTGGATTAGGTAGAGCTTCATTCAGCTTCTCTCGACCAGTTCTGCTCACAAGGTTTTGGCGGAGAGACACTGGAAGAAGCTCATCATACTCTGTTATTCTTTTGCTTGTTTCAGTCATTTGACTGTGGCCATGCTGGAGCACTGCCTTTAGTCGAACAAATCAAACTGAGGACTTATTCTTTGTAAGCCTAGTACTTGTTCTATCAGTCTCTTTTGCCAAACCGCTAAGTTACGGTGACGTAAACACGTCAACATCGGTTGTCAAGCAGATGTGTATCTATGTGCATGTATGTGAATATATATGTATATATGCATGTGTGTGCGTGCATGCGTGCGTGCGTGTGTGTGTGTGTGTGTGTGTGTGTGTGTGTGTGTGTTTCCTTTGATCGTCTTCATCTAAAGGAAGCACCTGTCCCCATTGACAATGCAGATTTTCCATTACAGGTAACACCAACACAGGTAATGCACACACATTCATCAGACACACAAACATACACAAAGATATACATACCATATCTTTCTTTTATGTGTTTCGGCCATGCTGGAGCACTGCCATGTAGAATTTTAGCCGCACATATCAGTCCTGGGTTTCTTTTAAGCCTACTTACTTACTCTATCAGTTTCATTTGCCAAACCACTAAGTTACAAGGACATAAAACACACTAGAACCAGTTGTCAAGCTGTGGGGAGGGGGAGACAAACTCAAGCACAAAGACATGCATACACACACACACACACAAATATACGATGGACTTCTTACAGTTTCCATTGGCCAATTCCATTTGCAAGGCTTTGGTCAGCCTGAGGCAATTGTAGAAGTCACTTGCTCAAGGTGCCATGGAGTGGGCCTCGGACTGAACCTGGAACCTTGTGGTTGAGAACTAATCTTCTTACCACACAGACTCACCTGTGCTTATGTGACCACACACACATACATACATACATACATATATATATACATATATATATACATATATATATATATATATATATATATATATATATATATATATATATATATATATATATATATATACTTATATTGGTCTCTGGTAAATTTATTCTTTTAACAACAATATTCCACTGCTTTTTGGGGGAGTTTTTTGTTATAGTTCTTATCCTTTTTTTTTCCTTCTTTTTGCAACAGGAAATATAAAAATATCTGAATTGATTTATTCTTGTTTGACCCAAAGAACTCTGATTCCAACATTGAGTACAAGTAACATTACAATTAAAGAATGTTAGTAAAACATTTATAATGTCAGTGAGAATGCTAAATGTTGTATTTACCCATGAATTAATTTCACTAATAATTAAAGGGAACTCAGGCCATATCTAATTCCATTTATTATAACATAATCCAAACGCTGTTCAGACAATATAGGTTATCATAATGTAAAGTGCACATATTCCAGGCATTTTTTCCCTAGATTATTTCACTGTTAATAAGATTGCAATCTCTGAGATATACAACATACATATATGTAGACATGTGAATGTATGCATATACATATATAGAGGCGTCTATATACATATGTATATATATATATATATATATGTGTGTGTTTGTGTGTGTGTGTGTAGAAATACATATATATACATGCATGTGTGTGTGTTTGTATATATATATATATATATATATTTATA
>NC_068993.1:4970452-4981126 GCF_001194135.2 Octopus bimaculoides
TACTATATATGTATTATATATATATATGTATATATCTACATCTATCTATGTATCTATCTTATTTATATATATATATAAATCTATGCAACAACAAAAAATCAAATTATATATATATAGAGCTAAACTCCAAGAAATCTGTATATATATATATAGTTTATTTATATATATATATATATGTGTGTGTATGTGTGTGTGTGTATGTATGTGTATACAGATAGATAGACATATGTAGTTGATGATTTGTTTAAAAAGACGTGTGTGGCATTCCAGGTTGAAAATGTTAACAAGAAATAAATTGGGCAAGAGTTATATTGCTTTGCCTTTTCAGAACAAATATTTATTCTGTTGAAATGCAACTTTGTCTCATAAAAGAGAGAAAGTGCATGCGTAATTCCCACTGAATTTTTTTAATGAAATCATGGATTTAACTACAAAAAAACCCCAAAAAAACTATGTTTATTCACTTCTGCACCATTTGGTAGCAAGAAATGTTTGCTTGTACAAAAGTAGATAGCATTTGATATGACTGTTTCTATGTTGTTCTAATCTGGTAATAAACACTGTAGCTAGTTAATAAGGCGGTGAGCTGGCAAAAATGTTAGCATGCTGGGAAAAAACCTTAGCAGCCTTTTGTCAATCTTTATGTTCTGAGTTCAAATTCTACCAAAGTCCATTGTTAGACGGCAGGATTGTTAGCACACTGCTCAAAAATATTTGAGGGTATTTCATGCATCTTTATGTTCTGAATCTAAATTTCGCTGAGGTCAGCTTTGTCTTTCATCCTTTCAGAGTCCATAAAATAAATACCAGTCGAATACTGAGGTCAATGTAATCAACTTCACCCCTTTCCTGAAATTGCTAGCTTTATACCAAAATCTAAAACCAGTGCATACTCTTGCTGGTTAATATGCTATATTCAGACATTAACGACAAAATTTAACCTGCAACAAAAGTATTATACTATATCTGTCTTACACTACAAAATATTGTGTTGATTAAATTTCAAAACCAATATTTTGCTGATGTTTTTCTCTTACTTTGTTATCGAAGTGAATTCAGTATTAATTGTTATCCACAGAAGATAGACATCTTTCAGTGATGCACATATACAGATTTTTTTTTTTTTTTTAATCTATATTTTGTGTCTTTGAATAGCATCAAGAAAATGTAAATTTTGATTTTTATTTTGATTATAAATATATAGGTTATCAGCAACACTGGAAAGAATCAATTTATTTTCCTTTTAATATTTAATCTTTTGAACAATTGAATTTATGATTCACTTTCATTTAGTAATAGGTAAAATTAGGATGGAAAAAAATGACAAATATATTCTTGTTTACGTTTAAAATCGTTTTTAAATTTCTATATTAGTTTTGTGTATCTATGCAACAACAACAAAAATGAAATTAGAATTCATTTCAGCTTCTATTTTCTTAATTAAAACTTTATGAAATTTTGTACTCATTTTACTTCAGACTCCGTGATTCATTCACCTAAGGCAACATATCTGGTGTCACTCATTATCCCCAGTTACATCTTCAGTTACATCACCACCAATTCATTACCAAAACATCTCCTCACCAATCAATTCAATTCCCTTGGACAATACAGTCTCAAGTTCAAGGACTCATAGGCATACGGCTTGGTGGTTAGGGTGTTCAGCCCATGATCATAAGGTCATAAGTTCAATTCCTGGCAATAAAATAATGTATCAGTCATGAAATGAGGTGTCACTGTAATAAATTTTCCCCCTCCCCTCAAAATTGCTGGCCTTGATCCCTTTGATGGACTAGCGTACCATTCAAGAGAATGTAGTGATCTTAATCACATATACTCTAGGAAAATCAGGTAACTGACACCTTATAATTCCTAGGGCTCGAAATTAAAGAAAACAAATATTCATATCATCTTCCATTTTGAAGTCACCTGTCACCCCCTCCTCTCATACAACTAAAAGTCTTGCAATATATATCAGATGCAGAAGGTACGCTGGGCAAAATGCTTAGCAGTATTTTGTCTGCCTTTATGTTCTGAGTTCAAATTCTACCAAGGTCGACTTTGCTTTTCATCCTCTCGGGGTTAATAAGTTAAGTACCAGTTGTGTACTGGGGTCGGTCTAATCGACTGGCCCCCTCCCCCAAAATTTCGGGCCTTGTGCCTAGAGTAGAAAAGAATATTTATCAGGTGTAGATTGCATCAATAACAACTGGATGAGGTTCTTCCCGGGGTTAAAATTTCCTATGAAACAGCCATATTGAAGTGGCAACAAACATTATATCTAATAACCCACCTCAAATTTATTTTGTTCTTCAGACTTTGTCACCCCAGCATTTTTTTAGGGTCCTGCATATTCCTCTCAAAGTACTGAGCTGGTAGAATCCTTAACTCGTCAAACAAAATACTAAACAGTATTTCTTCAGCAACATTATGTTCTGAATTCTTTTGAAATATATTTGCCCAACCAACATACCATTATTTCTGTTTCTCACACAAGTCCTCTGCAATTACTGTCCATTTTTAATTGCCACACACTATTTTATTTCCAACAATTATGTCACATACTCTACATTTCCTCTGAAAAGAGAATATTTCTGTTTTCAATAGAAGTATTTACGTTTTAATTGCAAAACACCTCTTTACACATTGCTTAGAATATAGTCCAGTACAAGGAGTGTTCTCTTAATTCTTCATTTACCATTCCATTCTATAATGAACAAACAAGCAACAAAAAAAAGAAAAGAGAAAAAAATCTACAGTTTTGTCTCTATAATTATTTCTTTCTTCTTTCTGACCTTGACTTTTATAGTTTTACATTTCTTTTTTCTGTCTGCAAGTGTGTGTGTGTGTGTGTGTGTGTGTGAATATGTATGTGTATATGTGCAAGTTCGTATGTGTGCATGTGTGTCTCTATGCATCTATGTATGTGTGTGTGTTGGTATCTGTATGTATATGAGTAAAGAAGTGTGTTTATGTGTGTGTATATGTATGTGTGTATGTGTAGATGAATGTATGTGTATATATGTGTGTATATGGGTGTGTATACTTGTGTCCATGTACATTTATCTGTGCATGTGCATTTGTACGTGTATATATATGTGCATGTGTGTGTGAGTGCATGCATGTCTGTATGCCGACGTATATATTTAAGTGCGTGCATACATGTGTGTGTTTGCATGCATATGCCTGTGTGTCATGTTCTATTATTGATATTCCACTGTGATTCGATTCTGTCGGTGTCATATGTATTTAATGGTAATTTCTACAGAACAGTTACTGCATTAAACAAATTAGGATTGAGCATAATTCAATGTTGGCTAGAAATGAAATTTGTTATTTGATATTATGGAATAAGAGTGTGGAGAGAAGGAAGAAGATTCTAAGAAAATGCGTACAGGTATTCGACTGATTAATGGATGTAGCGTTTAACACTAATTTACTGCAATCTGTCTATATTTGCTGCATTTTGCATTGATAGATTTTTTCGCAATTTTGTATTTTGCACCAAAAGCCCATTTTTATAATAATAATAATAATAATCGATCATTGTCATCGTCATCGTCACTATCATCATTGCTGTTGTTGTTGTTTTTGTTGTTGTTGTTGTCCTAATTATCATCACAATCATCACAATCATCACTTTTATTGTCATAATCACTGTTGTCGTCATCATCATCGTCATCATCATTTCCATCATCAGTTTCATCGTAACCATTGTCATTGTCGTCATTGCCTTTTTCATTGTTGTCATCATCGTAATTGTCATTGTAATCATTTTTGTTGTCATCATTTTCTTTCCCTGTCATCACTGCCCTCATCATCAGTACCATCCCTACCCCCACTATCATCACCATCATAATCATCATCACCATCATCATCATCATCATCCTCTTTATTATCATCTCTATCACTACCCCCACCTCTACCAACATCGTCGTCATCATCATCATCATCATCATTATCATCATCATTATCATCATCATTGTCGTCTCCATTGTCTTCCTTGTCACTGTCATCTATTTTGATCCCATTTTCTTCATGTCCTTTTAAAATGTAGGATGTCTAAAGGACCCCCTTTAGTCATAAATGACCATGAATGACCTAAAAAGTTCCCCCCCCCACCAAGGCACAAGTCCAGGCAAGGTTATTTATGGAAGACCAAGAGCCACCCATGCATATCAGCCTCCCTCTCCATTCCTGCCCCCTATGTTATCCAAGAGAAAGGCAAAGGGGCCAGTACAGCTTGGCACCAGTGAGGTCACAATTCATTTCTACAGATGGGTGAACTGGAGCACCATGAAATAAACTGTAAGGCTCAATGTGCGAAGGTCGTGCTTCACCACTTCATCCCAGGTCTTCCTGGGTCTACCTCTTCCACAGGTTACCTCAGCTGCTAGGGTGTGACATTTTTTCACACAGCTGCCCTCATCCATTCGCAACACAAGACCATACCAGCGCAGTCGTCTCTCTTGCACACCACATTTGATGCTTCTTAAGTCCAACTTTTCTCTCAGGACACTTGATGATGATACACACACACACACACACACACACACACACACACACACACACACACACACATGTATATAATAGAATTATTCCATATTCTTTGAAAAGTTCATAGAATTCTTATGATGTCAGCACTATACCTACATACAATTATTTGTGCATATTTGTTCATTATATATGAAAAATTCATATTTTTGTATGTTTACAATTATTATCTATAATTTCTATCAGCTTTAATTTTCTAAATATTGTGCAAATATATGAATAAATTTTCGTTTGTATTTCAGAATAAATGAACATTTATATGTCTGTGTGTTGTGTATATTATTCCAAACTATATAAATATATAAAATTTATGCATTGTATACAAACTTTACTTATTAGAATTAAAAATACCTATGTATATTAAATTACGAATTAAGAGCAGCTCTAATGATTGCTATCCTGCGGCATCTTGAGCAGATAAACAAACTACGTTCACTGTGTATGTGTGAATGGCCTACGTGTATGTTTTTAATAAATTCTGTATTTAACAAATAAAAAAACAAATTCAGTTCTTATCTTTTTTAACAGTTATAACTTTTCAAAGCTGCCTAAGTCAAGTTATATCAAAAGATTTAGTTATAATCTCTCCATCATTCTCTCTGATATTGAGGAAGGAATTGTGTCTGTCAGCAGAAAACTGAATTATTGGTTACTAAACTTTATTGAACAGCTTCACAAATGTTAAAGTGATATTCTATCAATTACTGTTGAAGTTGCTAAAGTTAGAATCCATCCTAACAAACTGTCATTGAATTTTCTTCCTCCTTTGTCAAAGGGTTCTCTGCCGACTTTTCAGAATCCTTTGACTTACCATTCTAACTTCAAAGTGGATCCATAAATTCTTCCGCTTGAGACACATTCAATACATTCGCTTCCCCGGTCAACTTCAAACTGTATATGCAACACATCATTGTTTTAATGTCTACTTTCCCATGCATAGATAATAAGGGGCATACTGCAGCAGATTTTATAGGGTTGAATGACCTTCCTGTCATTGGCTCTCACCTGTTTCCAATCAAAGCCCTTCATAATGGTTTCCTCATGACCAGACATGTTTTTCACTGAAAAATAGAAACGAACATCACTTGTATAATAGTGATGTTCATTTAGAAATACTACAAGGTGTCATGACAAAGATAGACACAAACACACAGATATACATGGTCTGATCAATAAGTATCCAGACTGTTGCCATAGTATGGCAACAGTCCCGATACTTATTGATCAGACCTCATATATATATATATATATATATATATATATATATATATATATATATATATATATATATATATATATATATATATATGATATATACATGATCGGCATCTTTAAATTTCTAGCTCCCAAATCCATAAATCCATTCACAAAGCTTTGATTGTTCTGGGACCATAGTAAAAGACACTTGCCCAAGGTGCTCCACAGTGGGATTGAACTGAAAGCCTCATGACTGGGAAGCAAGTTTCTTAACCATGCAGCCATGCCTGCATTTATATACACAACAAAATGTGTCTGGTGAAATTCCTCACTGTCAATTAATCCCTGCTCGTTGCAGTGCCAAACCAATTCTTTGCAGACCAACATTCTACCTCAAGAAACTCAAACTAAAAATTGAAATTCATAGATGTGAATTGAAATTAAGTATAATTAAAGAAAACACCTGAATTCAAAATAACAGAATTAGAAACACAATACTTAATTAGTAAAAACATATTAGTGGTTTGGTGTCAACTCTTCATTAACAAATTCCTCACCAAACTAGTCTATTGTTATACCAAATAATTACCAACCAAGTAAATTAGCAAATTATAAATCCCTTCATTTTCAAACCAATTAATTATTTAACCAACCAACTTTAATCTGGCAACTTTTGCTTGATGCTGGTTGCTCCAGTTTGCATAATAAACTTAGAGCTGTTTAAAACTGCTTCTAAATTTTCTGAAATAAGCCCTTTGTAATAGTTTCAAATTTTGCCACAAGGCCGGCAGTTTTGGGGCTGGGTGTAAGTTGATTGTATCAACCCCAGTGTGTAGCTGGTACTTATTTTATTGACCCCCCCCCCCCCACAAAAAGGATTAAAGGTAAAATCAATCTCAGCAGAATTTCAGCTCAGAATGTAATGACATGAAACACCACAAAGCATTTTGCCCAGCGGCAGCAATCTGGCAGAATTGTTAGCACACCGGGCGAAATGCTTAGCAGTATTTCATCTGCCGTTACGTTCTGAGGATGATTAAGATAACGAAAATGATAATGATGGCAGTGATGATGAAGACAGCAAAGACAATAACAATAATGATGATGATGAGTCATCAACCTAACTCAGTTCATGCTGACCATCACTCGTCACTGTCATAGAACCAAAAGAATCTGTCATGCATGTTATTCTTATACTTCCATCTGTATTTCTTCTATTTCAAAATTATTTTCTCATCGACAAGTCATTAGGATTTCACTCCACAAATAGCACTGTGAGCTATTTGCTTTTATTTACGATTAGCATTTTCTTTTTCTTTCTTTCTATACTGCTATAGCAACTGTTGTTATTGTTGTTGTTAGTGGTGGTGGATATGGTAGGGGTGGTGGTGGTGGTGGTGGTGGTGGTGCTGCTGCTGTTGCTGCTGTTTCTGATCCTTTCACGCAGAGTTTCCAATATTAGTTTAAGTACGTGCATATTCACTTGGTAGCAATTTGAGCAGCATTCCATTATCTGACTGTGTCTTGGTATCAGTTTGTATTTGTACATGTGTGTATGTGTGTGTGTGTATGTGTGTGTGTGTGCATGTATGTATCTATCTATCTATGTACGTATGTGTGTATAGATAGATAGATAAGTAGATAGATACATATGTATTTAGATATAAAGAGTGTAATAGTGATACATATATATACATGCACAAACGTACGCAAAAATACTTCCAATATATATATAAATTTACGAATGGCTGTGTGGTGAAGCTTGCTTCCCAACCACATGAGTACGGGTTCAGTCCCACTGTGTGTCACTTTGGGCAAGTCTTTCTATTTTAGTTTCAGGCCGACTGAAACACAGTGAGTGGATTTGGTAGACGGAAACTGAAAGAAACCCATCTCACTCAATAATAATAATAATAATAATAATAATAATCATAATAATAATAATGATGATGA
The DNA here is from genome assembly GCF_001194135.2 of Octopus bimaculoides. Classification (NCBI taxonomy): domain Eukaryota; kingdom Metazoa; phylum Mollusca; class Cephalopoda; order Octopoda; family Octopodidae; genus Octopus; species Octopus bimaculoides. The sequence continues at coordinate 4,978,157 of NC_068993.1, forward strand.
TGATGATGATGATAATGATAACATCGCTGACAAAAATGATGATGATGACAATCATGTCAATGATGACAATGATGACGAAGACGATGATGATGACAACGATGATGATGCTCATGACAATGATGATGACAATGTTGATGATGATGGTAATGATAATGTTAATAATAATGATAATAATAATAATAATAATAATAATAATAATAATAATGTTAATAATAATAATAATAATAGTAGTAGACGTATGAAAAAACAGTAAGAAAAATATGTTGGTGTGCCATAAATTAGTGTGGGAAATGCATTAGTAATGTTTGTTACACACAACTGGTTCTCCTTGTGTTTCCTCTCAGTAGTGTTGATGATGAGCAAGAAATAAATATGCGGGCACAGGAAGTAATCGCTAGCGAAACATAAAATGCTATTTGCAAAATAAAAGCCAACACTGAATAATGTTGTAATTAAAACATTGATTTTTTTTTATTCTTGTGTTTCCATACACTGAATGTTTGTAGTTAAAAACTTTAAAGCTACAGCAGCAGCGGCAGCAGTAGCATCATCATCATCATCATCATCATCATCATCATTAGAAGCAGCAGCAGCGGCAGTAGCAGCAGCAATAGTAGTAGTAGTAGTAGTAGTAGTAGTAGTAGTAGTAGTAGTAGTATGATGATGATGATGATAAAGAGGAGGAGGGTGAGAAGGAGAAGGAGGAGGAGGAGGAGGAAGGGGAGGTGGGTTAGAGGAACAGTACTTCTGATGGTCAGTCTGAGAACTATTTTTCTCCTCTTCATTGTCTATAAATAGGAAATCATGCAATGCTTTACATTCAATTGGTGTAAGATATATGCATATATATATATATATATATATATATATTTATATATATATATATATACATATATGTATGTATGTATGTATATATGTATAAGCCATGTTTTGTGGACATGATTGCAAAGACATAGCCATAGAGAATGGCCAGTGACACTTGCTGCAGCAGCCACCTCACCTTGTGAGGTTCATTTCTCAGATTGGCTGCAGTTATCCCGATTTTATGGAGGAAATCACTGGTACTGGGTTCGTGTTTGTGTATGTGTCAATACATGCATCTTCAGGCAAATGTATTTTATGAATATCTCTCAAGATTTGAAAATGGAGAGATTAGAGATGAGAGGAACTTCTTGCTGCTCCTAGAATATAAAGCTACCTCAGTCATGCTGAAAATAAACAAAAAAGAAAACAGAAAATTATAATGGTGCCCTGTTATTTACTTTTTAACATGTTCTACATCTGTGAGAATGGTAGTGAGCCAGTAGGATGGTTAAAACTATATCTTGCTGTCTTCCAACTACCTTTTTCAGCACAGGCACTGCTTTCCCATTCCACTTGCATATTGCATGAGCGTAGGAGAGAAAACAGCAAACAAAGGGACACATGACTTGATCGTTTATAATATAGATTTTACATGCAGACTTTTTAAATACAGTTACATTTTTGAATCATCTTTATTCACCCGTTCTGTGTATTTTCCCGCCTTAATTGTTATATATACAATGAAATGTTTTGTTTATTTAAGAAAAGACAAAAAAGACAGCAATTCATTAAGGTTCTTTTTTGTTTTAGTAACAAAACCATTATGTAGAATATACCAAAACCTTTTATCTTGTGCTGTAGTTAGAATGTTGGTTCCTCATTTGCCACTTTAAGACATTTTTTTCATTTATTCTCTCTACAGCAATTTCCTCAATCCTGTTTGACTTGTTTTCTAACTTATTATTCCCATCAATATTTAGATTCTCTGCATCAAAATGTTTTCCAAATTTTAAGCTTTTGAAGATTTTGGATTAATTCTACAATGAGAAGTAGTTTCATAAGAAAAGCAAATATGCGAAAATTGATTAGTTGATCAATTATAAAGAATTTTCTAAAAAGCATTGATATTTTTAATTACTCCTTTCTACTTGATCTACATCAAATATCCAGCTAATTAAACTAATTTTGAAGATAACAGCCAAAAGACGATAGAGTTAATCATCATCGTCATCATCATCATCATCATTATTTTAACATCAGCTTTTGTAAGCTTGCATCGGGTCAGACAGAATCTGTTGAAGCAGATTTTTCTTTTCATGGCTGGGTGCCCTTCCTGTTGCCAATCTTCACCTGTTTACAAACAAAGCAATATTTGCCCTGAGTCAGACATGTTTCTCTTCGAAGATTGAAAATGAATAGCACCATTTGTATGACAGTGGAGCTGCTTGCTTACAGCTATACTGCAAAATGCCAAGACATGGAGACATTTACACACACACATGTGTGTGTGTTTATATATATATATACCGGGCCTCTTTCAGTTTCCATCTACCAAATCCACTCACAAGGCTTTGGTCAGCTGAAGGTGCCATGCAGTAGAAGTAAACTCAGAACCATTTGGTTGGGAAACAAGCTTGTTTCCTTTTGTTACTCAGCTTTGCATCCTAAACGTGGTCCTTTCAGTAAATGGTGAGTTCTAACAGAACCACCTGCTTTGATACGTCTGAGAGCAGCACCACAATGGACCTTAGTGATTTTGAAATGACAGTTTCTGAAAACTTTCGCAGCTTCCCCAGGTGGATCTTCAGCTCCCAGTTTTCCAATTTATCCCCAGGGAGGTGGACCTGATATCTTCTTTACACCAGTTCCAACAAAATTCCTTCCTGCTGAATCTTTGCAATCTTAGTTCAAATCTCACAATACCTTTCATCCTTTCCGGGTTGTTGAATTAAAGGACTTCCCAGCCCTCGAAATTCCTGGAGTTGTGCCAAAATTAGAAATGATTATTATTATTCTGCTAAATGCTACATACCTCTCCCCACCCTGGGGACTCTGAATCAATTGACTTTACATTATTGATAATAACCATGGTAACTTGATATAGATCCTTTAATAATTGCTTACTGGATATATATATATACATATATATACATATATATATATATA
>NC_068993.1:4981810-4983523 GCF_001194135.2 Octopus bimaculoides
TCTACATTATTATTGATAATAGTCCTTTATTTATTTCTTTTTACTTTAAAAATTGATAAATGTCAACCATGCCATGCACCAAATGAGAAAGAAGAAAGACAGAAAAGAAGAAAAAAAATGATAGAAAATTAAGGGGAGGGGGAGGGGCAGAAAGAAAAGGAAAAAAGGAAAGAGGAAAAAGGAAAAAGGAAAATGGAAGTAAAAAACGAGTTATTTTGAATTCAACACCCAGACTTTTGCACCAGAGTCGCTGATTTGTGATTAGAAAATTCATGACTGAAACTGTCACCGTTTCCGACACAAACGCACTTACTATCATCATCATCATCGTCATCATCATCAACATCACCACCATGATCATTATCATCATCACCACCACCATCATCCTCATCATTGTCATTATCACCGTCATCATCACCATCATCATCATCATCGTCATTATCATCATCATCATCACTATCATTATCATCGTCGTCGTCGTCGTCGTCATCATCATCATCATCATACATATGTATACATAGGCATATATATGTGTGTGTGTATATATATATGTATATATATATACATATATATACATATATATCTATATATATGCATATATATATATATATATATATATATATATATTTACTTTTATACAACACACACACACACACACACACACACACACACACACACACACACATGTGTATGTGCATGGACTGCTGAAATCTACAAGTTTTCTTCATTCTTTCTCTGTTTATTTTCTCTTATTCCCTTCTGTCGAAGAGCTTAGGCTCGAAACGTAAAAGACGTTTTCATTTTCCTTGAGCATCAAACTAATACACCTGTTTGCTGTTCATACACCTGTCTTCCTTTGTTTTTCTATAAATTTCAACTATATATATATAGAGAGAGAGAGAGTGGCTGTGTGGTAAGTAGCTTGCTTACCAACCACATGGTTCCGGGTTCAGTTCTACTGCATGACACCTTGGGCAAGTGTCTTCTACTATAGCCTCGGGCTGACCAAAGCCTTGCCAGTGGATTTGGTACACGGAAACTGAAAGAAGCCCATCGTATATATGCATATATATATATATATATATATGTGTGTGTGTGTGTCTGTGTTTGTCCCCATAACTTAGCGATTCGGTAAAAGAGATGGATAGAATAAGTACTAGGCTTACAAAGTCCTGGGGTCGATTTGCTCGACCAAAGGTGATGCTCCAGCATGGCCGCAGTGAAATGACTGAAGCAAGTAAAAGAGTAAAAGAGTAAAGTGTACATATACTTACGTATATAAATGTAGATATGTGTATATATCTATGCATATATATGAATATATCATCACCATCATCATCATCGTTTAACGACTGCTTTCCATGCTAGCATGGGTTGGACGATTTGACTGAGGACTGGTGAACCAGATGGTTACAGCAGGCTCCAATCTGATTTGGCAGAGTTTCTACAGCTGGATGCCCTTCCTAACGCCAACCACTCAGAGAGTGTAGTAGCTGCTTTTACATGGCACTGGCACGAAGGCCAGTCAGGCGGTACTGGCAACGGCCACGCTCAAATCAAAAAATATAAAAATAAACAAGCTTTTTGATGGTTTTATAGATATTTCAAAATAGGATGCTAGATGTTTCCATTACTTTGTCCAACCCCATAGATGTTGATAGATAGATCGGCATAAATATATGTATATATATATATATATATATATATATATAT
>NC_068993.1:4984516-4987586 GCF_001194135.2 Octopus bimaculoides
ATATATATATATATATATATATATATATATATATATAGAGAGAGAGAGAGAGAGAGAGAGAGAGAGATAGAGAGAGGAAGTGAGTGAGTCGACAGAGTTATATACTGCTATAGGTTTACTTATTAATATTCTTTATAAACCAAAATGGTGTTATGTAGATAAAGTCTACCTTTAATTTATTTATTATTTATTGAGATTGTCAACTTGTTAAAGAAATGGCATTGCAACGAACTAAAAGTTTTCCAAATGGTGTCAGGTGATATCTGGAATACAGAGAAATTTACTGAGTGTTTGCATCAGCAGGAATTAATACATAGAGGAGTCTGCAGACGAGTTTGGATTATTTGATTTATTGCAAAGAGGGGGGAGGGATTTACTGGTGTTTTGGCACTTAATTCTTTGTGTGAGATTCAAGAAGATGGAGATGACATTAGTACGAAGTAGAGAATAGAGGAAGCAAAAAGAGTGATAAATGTGTTGGAGAGGATGAGGATAAGAGGAAGAGAAATGAGGGGATAGTTCAGCGATAGGGGGTAGAAGTAGTGTGAGAGAGAGAAGTGTGAGGGAGGAAGAGAAGAGCAGAGGTTGAAAGTAAAGAAAAAGGGTTATAGTAAGAAAGAGGTGTAATGAAGTTGCTTCTGAGACAGGAGAGAATGCAAGACCCATGATTCTTAGCAAGGCTTCTGAGAATTATGGGAGAAGGGAGGAACAGTACTCTTCAATCTGAGACCATACCTGAATGCATGCAACAGACTGTACTGTGCAGCAGACAAAATCCCACTAAGCATTTCACCTGGCACGTTAACAATTCTGCTAGATCACCACCTGGTTTATTTGTAATTAATAATGATGAGTGTCAAGGGATGCACTCACTCCACCATGGTGGCCTAAACACTTTATCCTTTAAAGCACCAGAAAGGTTTGAGCAGCAACTTAGATTTGCTCAGCACTGCATATTGGACCATAAAAGACAACAAAAGAGTCCTTTTTTTTATTCTTTTTTTTTTGTCATAAGCTTATTATAGACTAGCAACAAGTTCTTCAGTCTTATTCTTTCTGTGTGTTCATGTTTGCATGTGTGTGTATGTATGTGTCTTTATCTTTGTGTTTGTCCCATACCACCACTTGACAACTGGTGTTGGTATGTTTACATCCCTGTAACATAGTGGGTCAGCAAAAGGAACTGATATAATAAATACCAGGCTTTAAAAATAAGTCCTGCACTTGATTCATTCAACTAAATCCTTTCAAGGCGGTGCCCCAGCATGGCTGCAGTCCAATGACTGAAGCAAGGAAAAGACATACGACAGCAAATGTTTGTCATGTATTTTCTTTGTGTTTCTGAGTCAGGTAGAATTTCTTCATGGCCATAAATAACATCTTTAAGAAAAATCAGAAAACAAAATCTCTAAAGTTTAACTAACCAAATTATCAGTAATAAATCAGAAGATTAAGATCGTAAATTTGGAATGATATATTTATGGTAATGAGGGAGAAAATTGAATATATTTAAATGTAAATTTAGAATTCATTAATGAGATAAATAATCTTGTAGATCTAGATAAGGCTTTAAAAAAAACCCTGATAAATAAATATTTGTATATAGAGTCTGAATATCCTAAATGTAAAATGGACCTAAAATGTTATTTCTTTCTGGTTTTTAAAACTGATGTTTGAATAATTATATAAAAATAATTAATTGTAAGATTGACTTCTAATTAAACAGAATTAAGATTCTTTTATACTTTTATTCTTTTACTTGTTTCAGTCAATTAACTGCCGTCATGCTGGAGTACCACTTTAAAAGGCTTTAGTCGAACAAATTGACCCAGGACTTATTCTTTGTAAGCCCAGTACTTATTCTATTGGTCTCTTTTGCTAAAATATGGGGACATAAACACACCAACATTGGTTGTCAAGCAATGGTAGTGGAGACAAACACAGACAAATACATGTATATAAATACATGTATGTATATAAATATACAACAGGCTTCTTCCAGTTTCCATCTACCAAATTCAGTCACAAGGCTTTGGTCAGCCCGAGGCTATAATTCCCTTGCCCAAAGTGCCACACAGTGGGACTGAACCCGGATCGTGTGGTTGAGAAGCAAGCTCCTTACCACACAGCCAAGCATAAATTTAATTAAATGGTTGGAAAGAAAATTATCATTATTGTTATTATTATTAATATTATTCAGGTCACTGCCTGGAATCGAACTTGGAATGTAAATAATGTACATAATTCATCATCTCTTAAATAGAGAACTTTATTGCTCTTGTTCTTGTACAAATATATGTACATCCATATGCATACATACAGATCCAGATACATACACATACATCTATTGATCCAAATACATATACACGCAGCCATATATCTAAATACACACGCACACACACCCACACACACATATGCACCCACATAAACATGTACATGAATTCAGATGCCAGCATGGGAAGCAAATTTTTGATGATGTTGATGATGGTGATGATGATGTTGATGATGGTGATGATGATGATGACGACAACGACGACGATGGTTGTGTTGTTGGTGGTGGTGGTGGTGGTGATGGTGGTGGTGGTGATGATTGTGGTGGTGGTAGTGATGATGAAAGGAGAAAAACAATAAAAGAGTTAGAATTAAAATTGAAACGGATTTGGATTCAAACATTTGTTGATTCCCACTGAATGGTGACAAAAACTTATGAAGAATAATCTATTGTCATTTGGTCCCGAATTAAATTCTTTGCATCAATATTTTGTAAAGAGGAAGAAGAGAAAATGGTTCTTAATTGTAGATACAAGAAGGAGGCCAGATTACCAGATCAATTTCATAAAAAAAAGGGGGATTAAAATTTTTCAATAAGTAGAAGAATGAGTTAGAAATTAGCTTGAAATAACAATTCTACAAATAATTTATAGACCATCATCATCATCATCATCATCATCATCATTGTCATCATTATCATCACCCATCCAGGGACCTAAATACACCAGCACTGGTTCTCAAGCAGTGGTGGAGGGACAAGCACAGACTCAAAGACACACAAATACACACAAATATGTAT
>NC_068993.1:4987596-4990047 GCF_001194135.2 Octopus bimaculoides
TCCTCCTACATCGTTTTATCGATTTTGATGAAACTTGACACATGAGTAGACCTCATGTCTTCAAAACTAGTGACATAGTTGATTGTTGAAAAAAAATCGATAATAGGGGCCCCTGGAAGGGATTCTTATATCTACTACATATAACTAATATATTATTTTTAAACATTCAAGGGAAATAACCCATTCGCTCCTGAAAGGGATCCATATGTATAGCCAAAGGAAATAACCCATTCATGTTCGCATCTTGTCCTTACCTTCGAAATGTGGAGTAGATAAAACAGGACAACTGATGAAGGGAATATTCTTTATGTTGCCTGTCTCGTTTCTCTGTTCCTTTCTTTCATTATTCGAAACAAATTCACTCTCTATGTTTTTGTTTTTATGCTCTCGTTTCTCATTTTGTTCATGTTTTTTGATGTCCTGTATGCATATATACATATATTTATAGGTATGTACATATATATATATATATATATATATATATATATATATATATATATATATATATATATATATATATATATATATATATACACACACACATACAAAATATCTATTTTCTATATATGATTACAGATCAGATTACAACAGAAAATAGATTTGTGTCCATAAATTCAACGTATTGAAGTGCCTCCTCCTAAGCTTAGTATGTTTATATCCCTCATAGTTTCGCATATTTTATTTTTGTCCCACAGATTTCATATTCCTACAGACCTGCTGACATTCAGACTGATGGACTAATTTAAAGGAATCTGATTTTGAATTTGACAAATGATAAGAAAATAAGAAATACAGTCTATGAAACTGGATTTGTTTAGTTTTGGGTTATTTTTGGTTATTTTTTTCATATCTTTTAGTCGTATGTTTTGGCTTTCAGATAAATTTCTCAAAATAGCTTTAGTAATTCACATTCATTCCTCCTATTTCTACAAAAAGATTATTATCAAAAATGTTTATTATTATTATTATTATTATTATTATTATTATTATTGTTATTATTATTATCATTATTATTATCATTATCATTACTAAGGCATCGAGCTGGCAGAATTGTTAGCACACCAGTTGAATTGCTTAGCAGTATTTTGTCCGTCGCTCCATTCTGAGTTCAAATTCCACCAAGGTCGACTTTGCTTTTCATAATTTCAGGGTCGATTAAATAAGTACCAGTTACACACTGGAGTCGATGTAATCGACTTAATCCCTTGCTCCAAATTTCAGATCTTGTGTCTACAATAGAAAGTATTACTATTATTATTATTATTATTAATGAGTAGTCTTATTTTTATAATGTGCTTTCACTGCTGTCATTTACTGTTATTATTAAGGCAGTGAGCTGGCAGAGTCGTTAGCATGCCCGGCAGAATGCTTAGCATGTTCTGAGTTCAAACTCTGCTGAGGTCCACTTTGCCTTTGCCTTTCCAGCTTGATAAAATAAGCATCAGTTGAGCTCTGGAGTCTATGTAATCAGCTTACTAAAAACCACTCTCTCAAAATTGCTGGCCTTGTGCCAAAATTTGGAATCATTATTTTTTTTGTTTAACCTTTTTATGTACCTTCTTTTTTAGTGTATACCATGTATACTCACTTCTTTTGTTTTTGTTTATTTTATCATTTCATCATATGTAACTGCTTAACCTCCCAAGCTAACCTGTCATATCTATCGACTTTTCTTTCTTCCTTATTGCATACCTTGTTGTCAGCTGGGCATGCTATATCTATGACCCAGCATCGTTTGCATTCTTTCTCAATTAAGACTATGTCTGGCTTCCTATTCCCTATCTCATGGTCGCACTGAATCTATTATTATTATTGTTATTATTACTACCATTATTATTATTATTATTATTCATTTCATGTCCATTTCCTATGCTGGCATGGGTTGGACAGTTTGACAGGACCTGGAAGAGTCAGGAGCTACTGTACCAAGCTCCATTATAGCTATTATCATTATTAAGGCAGCAAGCTGGAAGAATGCTAAGCAACTCTTCATTCCTTTTTACATTATCACAAAGAATTATTATTATTGTTCTTTTTATCATCATCATCATCACCACCACCACCACCACCACCACCACCACCACCACCATCATCATCATCATCATTATCATTACTTCTCTGAGATTATTATTGTTATCAGGCTATTATTATTACTATTGTTGTTGTTATTTCTATTAATATTATTATCATTATCATCATCATCATCATTATTATTATTATTATTATTTTTATTATTATTATCATTATTATTATTATTATCATCATCATTATCATTATTATTATTATTATTATTATTATTATTATCATCATTATTATTATTATTATTATTATTATTATTATTATTATTATTTTTATTATCATTATTATTATTATCATCATTATTATTATTATTATTATTATTATTTTTATTATTATTATCATTATTATTATTATTATTATCATCATCATCAT
>NC_068993.1:4990149-4997002 GCF_001194135.2 Octopus bimaculoides
ATTATTATTATTATTATTATTATTATTATTATTATTTTTATTATCATTATTATTATTATCATCATTATTATTATTATTATTATTATTATTATTATTATTTTTATTATTATTATCATTATTATTATTATTATTATCATCATCATTATCATTATTATTATTATTTTAACTATTATTATCATTATCATTATCATTATTATTATCATTATTATTATTAGCATTATCATTATCATCATCATCATCATCATCATCCTCATCATTGTTATTATCATTATTATTATTATTATTATTATTATTATTATTATTATTATTATTATTATAATTATTATAATTATTATTATCATCATTTAGAATCATCCAGTTCACCTCGAAGGCTATAAACCTGATAAGTGCCCGTAGGATATGTAGAATGTACGTAGTCAGTTTTATATTTATCATCCCAAGAAGATGTATATATATATATATATATATATACATACGTGAAAAACTATTATTTCAATTGCGTTACTCGAAATATAAATTCATTAACAGCGTCTTCTCATTGTTACACTTGCCCAGCATCCCACGTGATGTTCTTCACAAGGTCTTCTGTATTTTCTGAAATGGAAATTTTAGCTTCAGCCATTTTACTTCCACTCAAGCACTTTTAAAGATCACCAGAGGTGTCTCTTACAAAACCGTCACTATATTGGGCCATTACAATGCCGGCTCTTATTCACTACGAACCAGTTTGATTTTAAATGCTAGTTTCAATCCTATCCATACCAGCTGAACAGACAATGAATATGGTGGCTGTATCTCCCATCTTGAACCAACGGTCTTTTGTTACATTATACAAATATATATAGGGGATGTTGTAAAAGAGGTTAAAAGTTTGAGAATGGCTACAAAAGTAGATAAACTATACATATATATATATATATATACATACATATATGTATATATGCATCTATCTATCTATCCATCTATCTATCTGTCTATCTATCTATCTATCTATCTATCTATCTATCTGTCTGTCTGTCTGTCTGTCTGTCAGTCTATTTGTCTATCTCTCTCTCTCTATTTATGCGTGTGTGTGTGTGTGTATGTATGTATTTATTTTTATAGATATATATTCAAACACACACATATATAATATATATATATATATATATATGCATATATATATACATATATATATATATATATATATATACTTTATTTAAAAGCAGCAGAAATATAACAAAAAAACCGTTACTCTGAGTTTCACGTTCCCGTTCATCGGACAGTGCTTACTCCGGTATATATATATATATATATATATATATATATATATATATATATATATATATATATTTATATATACAGACGTATGAACATAGAGGTTGACAGAGAGACAAACAGACAGACAGACAGATAGACAGATAGAGATATGAAAAAAATAAATATGCATTAGAATATCTGTCTTATGTTTCTTCTAAAAGCTTTTAAATAAACCAAAATAAACAAATGGTAGATATTTTGGTATAGCTGTAAATATCTTAATCCCACACCATTTATGGATTGAATTTCAACCCCTCGTTAATATTACTCCATTAATAATGGATTAAACAAGCCTGTAGTTTTATTTTCCAGTAAGTAGCTAAACCCAGCATCCTACCTTGTAGGAAGACAGAAATATTAATAATTGTGTAACAGCTGTTATATATTTAAAATATTAGATTATTTATCATATTATATTATTTATAATATATCATGGGTGTGGCTGGGTGGTAAGAAGTTTGCTTCCCGACTATATGGTTCTGGGTTCAGTCCCTCTGCATGTCACCTTGAGCAAGTGTCTCCTACTATAGCCCCAGAACAAATAAAACTGATATTTTAGGTAGAAAATGTGGCTGGGAGACTTCCTTATATTTGAGGTCCAGATTGTCTTGAATTAAGTACAATATTCCGGAGACAGTCATTTGCCTGCCTGTAAATTGCTCCCTCCCCCTCTCTCCATTTTCTTCTCTTTCCATCTCACTCTCACTTCCACTCTCTCTCTCACTCTCTCTTACTCTCTCTTTCTCACTCTGTCTCCTCCTCTCTGTCTTTCCCTTTCTCTCACTCAATCTCTCTCTTTTCCTTCCTCTCTTCCTCCCTCTCTCCCTCTCTTTCCCCTCTCTTTCCCCTCTCTCTCACTCTCTCTCACTCTCTCCCCATCTCTCTGTCCCTCCTTCTCTCTCTCCCTCACACTTTTCATTCCCACTCTTTATTTCCCTTCTCTCTCACTCTTTCTCTTTCAGTCTCTCTCCCTCCCGCCCCCTCTCTCAGTTTCAGTCCCCCTCTTCGTCCCTCCCTCACTTTCTTCTCTCCCTCCCTCTCTCCCCCTTTCTCTCTCTCGCTCATTTCCTCTCTCTCTCGCTCATTTCCTCTCTCTTTCTCTCCATTCCAGCTGAAACTTTAGTTTATTTCTATAAAGTGTTGTTTATCATTTCTTGTCAGCTCAATTCATTTCCGATGAGATTTGTTTATTTTCATTGAATATAAACAAAATTCATTTAATTTGTTCAGCAAAAACTTCAATAATTTCTGCCTTGTTTAGGATCTACTTAAGTTTCATTGAAGTTCTACCAACAGCTACTAGCACCATCTGTTGAAAATGGATGTTTTCATCTTGGCATTTAAGATTGGAAATCTAACCAATTGCAAAAGAATTATTCAGTTTCAAGAAAGATTCTAAAAACGAATTTCATTCCATCCCCACCCCCAACATCCTGAATGTTATTTGTTGCTTGATAAGTGTGAAGGAGTTTGAAGACAACAAATCATTTTGTGATTTATATTCTGTTTAATTTTATTTTTTCCAATTAGATTGTTTACCAGCAATCCCTTCCGTTCAAATGGAAGAAAAAGAAAATGTTATTCATTCATTCATGTAATTACAATTTTTATTTGTATAAGTCTTGATACTTGTATTTATAAAGAATGAAAGCTGCACAATAAATTGAAAGAGGCAATTAGTACTCGGGGCTGAAAAGAGAGGATTGTGTACAAGATATGCATAGGGCTTTCCACTTCAACGTTGCATCCACCACTATTAATGAGAGCATATAAATAAAAGGCCAGAAATCCACAGGGGATGAGGTTTAAATTAATTGAATGTTATCAACGGTTTTTATTTATTTCTTCAAACCTGAAGAATTTGTTTAAAAAGTCTATTCCACTCTTTGTCATTTCTAAGAAATTTGGAATTTTGGAAAAAAAGTTCCTTCTTTTGCTATGATTAGCCAGAGAAGGAAAAACAGAGCCCCTGACACAGATAAGAATAAGGAATGAAACCGAAATTATCCTCAGAGGGAAGACCTACACCAAATGTTTCTGACAGAAGGAATTTCAATCAAGGTACCAAAAGATCAAGTGAACTAATTCCTCATAGACTGGAATTATTAGTCATCTATATAAGACCCTTCCTCTTAAGAATTATAATTACCATTTTAACCCTTTGGATACCAACCCCCTCAAGGACCCGATCTGGTTTTATGATATACAAATGCTTGAAGTGATATAAATCCAAGACTTCCATCAAAATCTCATGCTAATTTATTTATCCAAACACCTGCTTAATAATGACAAAGTTATTCTACTAAATTCTTCATTATTTTCAAAATTAATTGAAAGAAATGCAGAGTATTTCAATAGAAATATGGTATGAAAAGGCTTTAAGTGATTGAAATAAAAATCTTCCAGCAAAATTACAAAACTTACTGATGTTCCAAACATCAGCTTAATATTGACAATGTTCTTCTACTAAATTCTTAATTATTTCCAAAATTAATTGAAATGATGGCAGTGTATTTCTTTAGAAATGTGGTAATGAAAAGGTTATATTTAATTACAGGAAATAATTAATGCAAGCTCTACTGAAATTATAAATATTTTTAACAGTTGGTCAACAGTAAAATTGTTCATCAAAAGCAGAAATATATTCTGAAAATTAAAAAAATATGGCCATGCACTATATTAGCTTCAAATTTTGGCACAAGGCCAGCAATTTGGGGGAAGGGGTGGGGTAGTCTATTACATCAATTTCAATGTGCAACTAGTACTTATTTTATCAACCCCAAAAACGATGAAAGGCAAAATTAGCCTCACCAGAATTTGAACTCAGAACATACTGATGATTCTGCCAGCTCACCACTTTATTGTCTATGTGATATATTAATCATATTGATACAGACTCTGTATTGGTTGATACTGCTAGTAGTGCAGGCTTTTTATTGATTGATCTGCCAAATAAATGACAGATAGGGTAGTAGACATATAGAAGTTCATAAATTATTTTTTTTAAGCTGTAGAATTTCTTGGACATGGAACTGACTTCTGGCTGCTTCATTTACCAGAGTTCATGCATGGCTGTGTAGATAAGAAGTTTGCTTCCCAGTTATGTGGTCTCAGGTTCAGTCCAACAATGTGACTGTTTGAACCAAGGTTTGACCAAAACATTGAGTAGATTTGGTAAATGGAAACTAAAAGAAACATCTAGGGGTGTATTCTTCCTCTCACTCAAACGTGGTCTTTAGTTTTCTGAGTTACAAAGCAGCCCTGGTACTGTGAACATATATAAACTCATACATCTATATCTATCTATTTTTCTATCTATCTATCTAACTGTATATATATATATATATATAAATTTGATTTGGTGGTGGTGGTGATGATGATGATGATGATGATGATGATGATGATGATGATGATGATGATGATGATGATGATGATGATGATGATGATGATATAATAACAACAACAACAACAACAATAATAATAATATAATTGAAATATAACAAAAAATGTCTTCACCTAATTGGCAAAGCTACAAAGAGGAACAAACTATTATTGTTATATATCACAGTTTGATATTGAGTTTTTGCCAGTTTTGTGGCCCTGTCTGTGTTAGATGGCTGTGAAGATTAATGGTAATAATGTGCCCTATTCCCTTGACACTGGCATTATTCACACACAGGTGTGTAATTCTATATACATGCATTAGAACGCATCATTTGTGCTTGAAGTACATGTTTGTATATATGCGTGTGTGTGTGTGTGTACCTGTTTATGTGTATATGGCCTGTACCCCATAAGAGTTTACTTGTATTTTTTTGTTTGTGTGAATGAATATGTCCATCTATCTGTCTGTTTATCTGAGTGTAACTCATTTAAGTTTTTGGCCTTTGACCATTTCATAAAAATTCCATTTGGCTGCAAACAGTTAAGCTGTCCACATTTGGGCACTAAAAAACTATTTTCAAATTAACACCCCACTTTAAATCTAAATATACACCATTTAAAAACCTGCCAAGAAAACTCAGATATACAGAAAAACAATAAAGATAAAAAACCATAATATTCTTCAGTAACCATTTTTATTTTCCATTTAAAATTCTTTTCATGTGTTTATATATTTATCTTTTTTCCTTCTTTAAACTCATTATAATTATCTGATTATCTTTTGTTACCAAAATATTCAAGATATTTTGGATGTTTTACTTAAGCTAATTCCTAGCAATCACAGGATTTGAAATCAGTTAATTAGTGTTTGCAAGTTGGCACTGAAGAGCTTAAAGATGATAATATTTTAAACGCTAGAAGACACCAGTGAAAATAAGCAAAATAGTTGATGAGTTAGAGAGATAAACTCATCATTTTCAACAAGCTCTCACTGCAGTCAACCAAACATATTTAATCCTATTAGCTGATCTTGTCAATAAACAATGGTACTCTGGACAATTAGGTAGTTTTCGCTTTCCCGTTCTAGCTTTTATTTCTTAAGGGGTTATTTTTAATTGTTCTAAACAAAGGATTTAAAAATCATTTTTTGGACCAATATTTTTAATCATAGGTTCACAAACATTACTGTGTGTTTAGGAAGTTCGCTCCTTGGTTACATCAAGTTCAGTCTCTTTGAGTGTCGTCTTGGGCAGGTATCTTCTGTTGTGGCTCCTAGCATACCAAAGCTTCGTGAATGGGTTTGGTTGATGTAAACTGAAAGAAGCCTGTCATATGTGCATGTGGATGTGTATTTCCTTATCTTGACATCACATTATTGTTATAAACGCATGCCACCATCATACACGGTGTGACTGGCCCTCGTGCCGGTGGCACGTAAAAGCACCCACTACACTCTCTGAGTGGTTGGCGTTAGGAAGGGCATCCAGCTGTAGAAACTCTGCCAGATCGGATTGGAGCCTGGTGCAGCCTTCTGGCTTGCCAGTCCTCAGTCAAATCGTCCAACCCATGCTAGCATGGAAAGCGGGCGTTAAACGATGATGATGATGATGATGATGATGATCCCGGAGAGATGTTATGCCACATTCTTGGCTGAAGGACGAAACGACTCCCACATGGAAGGTCCTAGAAATACCAGGTCCCTACATCAACAGGAGCAAACGTTGCAAGCTGTGCATAGCAGAAAGGGTGAGGATATTAAAGAACTCCCTCGACCCGGGGAACATCTTAAATTGTAGGAGAGAATCATCAGGCCCTGCTTACACTTCAGGTGATTCCTACTGAAATCCTGGGACCTGCAAGCAGACTGGGTGGATTCTGGATGACAGTCTAAGGGAGACAATCCTTTGCACTTGATCCTCCTTTTATGTCTGTGGGTTCATAAACTAGCCACAAGGCCTTTTCTCCGGCCATTTTGAAGAGAGATTATAGGCCACCGGCCATTAGGGTCTGACAAGATGTACGTAAAGCAAATCGCTTTATGGACACAAAGCCCTGGGTAATGCTATGAACCAGCCAAAGCTATCTTTATCTAAATACTCTACTACTCTTTAGCTTAGAGTGTGTTTCTCTTTCAGATTTATGTTTTACTGACAATATATATATATATATA
>NC_068993.1:4997103-4998771 GCF_001194135.2 Octopus bimaculoides
AATGTTAGATAATAATGCTCTTTATTTTTTTGTATCGTGTAAAAACAAAATAGTTCCAAATTCTTTAATGTAGAATATTTACCAAGCATTATCATCAACAGAACCGTATTCTTCAATTTAAAATCCATAGCAGACATTTATCTTTAATGGTTAAATTAAACATGAAATACACAAGATACTTACTTAGGATTACAGAAAACAAAATTCTTTTCCAGAAATTTCAAAGGTGACCGTTCTATTTATTTAATTATTTATTACCATTTGTATTTCTGTTTTAGGTGATGTTAAATGTCCCATAAGGTGTTATATTTTTGCACACTTTCCTTCATAAAGTGAGAAAATATTTGAGAAACAATGATAATTTTTTTTTCTGTATTATCTATTTATTATTTGAAATCCAATTTCTTAGTAAAATAATTTAAATTTATGTTAGACTCTTCCAATTATATACATCTGTTTTCTGACTATTTACAACAGGAAATTTATTCTAAAACACACAAATAGGAAAAAAAAAAGAATATTTATAAATATAAGTTATTTTGATAATATTTAGAATTCACAAACCATTTTCTGAAGTGTTTTTATCTTTTTGTATAAATATTCTATTTAATGATTTATTTTTCAACCAGTTTGCTTTCCTTTCTCTTTAAAAAGACAGGAGAATATTTTAAACATCTCAAAATATTCTTGAAAATAAAGTACTTTACAAAAATCTCAAACTTGTGTACAGGCATTGTTGTGTGGTTAAGAAGCCCAGTTTGTTACCATGTGGTTTCAGGTTCAATCCCACAGTGTAGGACCTTGATTTAGTGTATTTTACTTGCTGGGGCTGCCTGCTGGAGTCTAGCAGCAGGTATTTAAAGGGAAATTTGACAAGACAGTCAGTCGGCCACTGACACTCGTTGACGCTGCATCGAAGAGGCTAGGGAACAGAAGAAAGAAGACATGCACTCAACACCAGAGCTGAAGACACCTCCGAAAGGGGGGCGGGTGCCACGTCAAAACAGTAGAGGAGTAGGGGCCGAAACCGGACAGGGTTCCTCCTGATGATGGCTTGAGCTAACTGGATCCTATAAAGGAGCTGTTGTGGTAGCATGAAACATGGTAGATGGAAACTGTGGAAACCTACTGTATATCTACACAAAGCCAACAACCCTGGCTGCCTCATTGTTTCTGCCTGTAACTGCCCCACAGAACCCATCTCCAGATACCTCAACCTCATCGTTTCCCCTTTCGTCACTGCCATCCCATCTCATATACATGACACTGACTACACCCTTCACCTCTTCAATTCCTTCTCCTTCCCTTACAGCCCTTCACACCTCCTTTTCACCATGGACATAAAATCCCTGTACACAGTGATCCCTCACAACTACGGCCTCTTAGCCCTTCAATACTTCCTCAACCGTCGCCCTGACCCCACACCCAGCACCTGGTGGTGGTGGTGGTGGTGATGGTGGTGGTGATGATGGTGATGATGGTGACGTCGATGATGATAATGATGATGGTAACGATGATGATAATGATCATCACCATCATGCTCATGATGACAACAACGACATTAACACCATGATGGTGATGACAAGTTGACAATGATGAGGATGATGATGATGATGGTGGTGATGATGATGATGATGATGATGATAATGATGATATTGATGATGATAA
>NC_068993.1:4999339-5001338 GCF_001194135.2 Octopus bimaculoides
TATATATATATATATATATGTATATGTATATGTATCCATGGACGTATATATGACTGCATGTATGTATGCATGCATATGTGTATTATTTATATTCAGATGAACTTTTACAAGTTCATGTTCTGTTTAGTGAAGAGTCTCTAATATTCCAAGCAATTTTGCTTTGAGAAGAGAGAAAAGTCTTTTCCTTTGTTCATTGGCCTCCAAGAATTTGAACATGAAAGAGAATGATGGAAAGAAGCAGAGGATTAGTGGAAGTACATGAATGAAAGGGGGAGGTTGGGGCCAAAAAGGAAAATGCTGTATTGGTGAGAAGAAGAAAAGAATATGGTTGAGAGTGACATAAAAGCACCCACTACACTCTCTTGGAGTGGTTTGCGTTAGGAAGGTCATCCAGCTGTAGAAACTTTGCTAGATCGGATTGGAGCCTGGTGCAGCCTCCTGGCTCTCCAGTCCTCAGTCAAACCATCAAAACCCATGCCCGCATGGGAAGTGGACGTTAAACGATAATGATGATGATGATGATCTATATATTGAAATTGTAGTTGTGGCTTGAAACCAAAGTTCTGGCTGGTGCCGGTGACATATAACAGCATCTGTGCCAGTGGCACATTAAAGCACCTGTGCCGTATATATGTATGTACGTATGTATGTATGTATGGATGGATGGATGGATGCATGTATGAGTATGTGTGTGTATGTATGTAGGAATGCATGGATAGATGAATAGCTGGATGGATGGATGGATGGATGAATGGATGCATGTATATATATATATATATATATATATATATATATATATATATATATATATATACATACATACACACGTGTGTGTTTCAAAATGTCAAAATTAGCCATGTGACCAGTTTGTTTCCCCAGATACTTCTTTGTTCGTTATAGGTTTGCAATTTTCTCATTTGCATATGAATTAAATGAAGCAAAAACGAATTAAAGAGATAATTCCTGATCATTTGATTCTCAAGTATTAAATTAAAGGCAGGGGCAAGGGTTATATAATTCTAAATAACGTTGGAATTTAGTGTGTTTGCTCCTGTCAAGTAACACCAAGATTTAGAGAAAGCCATAACAGACGGTCGTCAGTTTAAGCTTTATGAAAGAATTTTAATATTTAACCTTGAAAATGCAATTAGAGTCGCAGCAAGACAGCCAGAGAAGTGCAGGCGTAATCCTATTGACTATAAAACCGTATGGGTCACTGAGTACACAAAAGTACAAACTAAATTGAGTAGGAGACTATTACAACCATTAAATAACAATTATTCTGTGACCAATGTACACCATTAATCTATAAAAACAGCACTTAATCTAATTTTTATGTCAATTATCAACAGCTTTAGAATATCAAGAGATTCCATCATATGAACTTGGTTACATCAGTCACATGTTGTGTGATATTATTCTCCTCTATTAGTGAAATAGCCATCCAGTTAAGAAGAGAAAAGAAAAAGAAAAAAAAACATGCCAAAGACATCAATATCGACAACGTTAATATGATTAAGAAAATATCTTTTAAAAAGCAACACTAGCTATTAAATCAAAGCATATTCAATTTTTTTTTTAAGGAAGAAAATTTGCATATCTTATTTCTTTTTTTGTTGTTGTTGCTGTTGTTCACTAATATTATGGGGACATTAGAATATTAACGAAAATTTAAATGGTTTTATTCTGGAATTTCTAATATGAACTGAAGCATCCTCAGAAAGAAATAGAATTTGCTGCTGTAAAATAAGAAGCTTATTGTGGTTCTTAAAGAATCTTCTTAAAGGTGCAAGCGTGACTGTGTGGTAAGAAGCTTACTTTTCAGCAACATGATCCTAAGTTCAGTCCCACTGTGTGGCACCTTGGGTAAAGGTCTTCTTCTATAGCTTCAGGCTAACCAAAGTCTTGTGAGTGGATTTGGTAGATGGAGACTGAAAGAAGCCCATCATTTATATACATGTATATATATATATATATATATATATATATATATATATAT
>NC_068993.1:5002027-5004964 GCF_001194135.2 Octopus bimaculoides
GAGGGGACAGAAGTGGAGAGGGAGAAAAGGGAGAGGGAAGAAGCAGAAAGGGAAGAGGGGAAATGGGAAGAAGCAGAGAGGGTGGGGGAGGAGGAGGAGGAGAACTCTTTTCCATTTTCATTTTCAATGTCATTTCCAAAGCTTCATAATTGGCATTCCTCCATCAGTTATGATGTCAAGGGTCCCAATTGATCCGATCCATGGAACTGCTTGCTCATGAAATTAATCTGCAAGTGGCTGAGCATTCCAAAGACATGCGTACCCTTAACACTGTTCTCAGAGAGATTCAGCATGACACAGAATATGGTAAGGCTTGCTCCTTTGAAATTACAGTTACAACTTGTTTTCACCAGTTGGGTAGACTGAAGCAATGTGAAATAAAGTGTCTTGCTCAAGGACACATCAAGGTGCCAGGAAACCAACTCATGTCCTTACAATATTGAGCTGAACGCTTTAGCCACTAAGCCACAAGCCTGCATACCAAAGCTTCATTTAGCATTAACAATAAGATGAAGGCTCCCCACGCAGCTAAGTAGCCAGTTGGTCCGTTACTTGGTCATTATCACTCATATGTCAGAAGATCTTTGACACATGGATCAATGAAGCATAACAACAATCCTGTTGCCCTTGACGATAATGCTGATGATGAAATGCAATTATTAAATATTGAAAGTGTGAAATGAATGGTTCTCATATCATTTCTATTGTTTTGTTGTTGTTTTGTTCTTTGTTGTTTTTTTTTTTATAAAACTAATTTGAAATTATATTGATGCATACCTCATTTGTATTAAATTCAGATAATTGCTTGAAATTTGCATTGCACTAACTGCAAACAAATCAAAATGCATGTATCGTAAAAAAAATGCATCATATGGAAAGTTTCTCACAGATATTGAAATAAATAACTGGAGATTATTGAGAAGAATTTTTCTATTTGCGGGATGTTTTTTGTTAGTCTTTATTTTTATTTATTACCATTATTATTATTATTATTATTATTATTATTATTATTATTATTATTTATTTTGGTATTTTCAACCAGCAATATACTAATTACATCACTCGAATATGAAATATAAAATATCTTAGAAAATTATTCTGTATTTTCTTTTTAGTAATAATAACGAGGAGGATAATTGTAATAATAACAAAACAACAATATTAATTGTAGTAAAAATATGAACAACAACAACAACAGCAATGACAACAGTGATGACAGTGGCAACAATGACATCAATAACCACCACAACAATAACCAGAGCAACAAGAAACACAACAAATACATGGAAAACAATAATAACAATAATAATAATAATAATAATGATAATTCCAGTTTTCAATAAACCAATTACAAGAATACGTTTTTGAATACAAAGAGAAAAATATTTCATTATTCTCTTTGTATAATGATTAATTTTATTTTTAATTCACTTTCTTTTCATTTTTATTTCTATTTTGAAATTTTTTTTAAAGAATGAATGTTTTGAAATAACTGTGATATTATTATTATCATCATCATCATCATCTACTACTACAATTATTGTGACTATTATGATTATTATTATTATTATTATTATTTTTATCATTATTATTATTATTATTATTATTATTATTGTCCCCACTAAAATTCAATAATTTGCTTCCTTTTGATATAGATCTTACAAAATGTTATATTTTCTTGAAAAAGAATTTAAATGACTCAAAATATTTCAATTCGTGAAAATAGAATAGTAATTATGCTTCTCCTGCCATTGGTAGAATGGCTCAAATCTGGGCAAAATAGAAATGTCAACTTAATCAAACAGATCATTCGATTGGTATTTATTACATTGATCCAGGAAGAGATAAACAGAAAGTCAACTAGGGTTGGGATTGAACTTAGAAAATAAAGAACACAATCAAATGCTATTCTAGTAATTTTTCCAATCCTTCATTCTTGTTATGATTGCTTCAAACTAAGCTACAAAACTTGGTTGATGCCATACACTAGAATGATCCTTTATTTTATTGAACCCAGAAAATTGGAGGGCATAGTTGCCATCAGTAGGTTTTGAACTCAAAACACAAAGAGTCAAAAGTAAACAGGAAGGTATTTTTACCAAGGCTTTATAATTCTGACAATTCTTGGCCCTAATAATTACATTAAGAGTAATGGACTTTCCCATTGAAGATGGTGACGAGGAAGAGGATGACAACAACTATGAAGATAATGATGATGACAGTGACAATGTTGATGATAGTGATGATGAGTACAGTGATGATAATGATGATGAGGATGAAGAGGATGATTGTGAGAATGATGATGATATCAATGAGGATACTAACAATGATGGCAATAATGACAATAATGATGATTAAAGGTGAGATAAACAGGAATACAACAAACAAAAAAAAAGCAAGGTATACCTCTGGACTAAAAGGATGGGAAACTCTTATTTGGTATTTTTTGCTCCTCGCTTGGCCTGTAACATGTTTATTGTTCCACAGTTACTTTGTCAACTTTCCGAACAGATCGTTGGTCTGCTTGAAAATAAATTAGTAATTAGTTTGTCCTATGAATTAATTTTTCTATTTACATTGGGAATAATTATTTATTTTAGTTTTTCAATTAATCCTTTCAGACTTGAATTATTTCTTCATTTAGGCAAAAAGAAATCTGTTTCCATGATTTAGAATAACTCATGTGGAGAATTGAATTGGTAATAACTGCATAATATATCACATACTAATATAAACACACATATGTATATACATAAATATGTGTGTGGTAATTAGCTTGCTTACAAACCACATGGTTCTGGGTTCAGTCCCATTGCATGACAACTTGGGCAATTGTCTTCTACTATAGCCTTGGGCCAGCCAAAGCTTTGTGAATGGATTTGGTAGATGGAAACTGAAAGAAGCCCGTCGTATATATGCATATATATATATATATAT
>NC_068993.1:5005277-5012783 GCF_001194135.2 Octopus bimaculoides
GAAACAAGTAAGTAAAGGAGTATATATATATATATATTTTCTTCTTTCATTCTTCTTTTACTTGTTTCAGTCATTTTGACTGCAGCCATGCTGGAGCACCGCCTATAGTCGAGCAAATCAACCCCAGGACTTATTCTTTGTAAGCCTAGTACTTATTCTATCACACACACACACACACACACACATATATATATATATATATATATATATATATATACGATGGGCTTCTTTCAGTTTCCGTCTACCGAATCCACTCACAAGGCTTTGGTCGGCCTGAGGTTATAGTAGAAGACACTTGCCCAAGGTGCCATGCAGTGGGACTGAACCGGGCTTTTTCAGTTTCTGTCTATGAAATCCACTCAGAAGGTTTTGATCAGCTTCAAGTTAAAGGAGATGATTCTTTCCCATGATTCCTTG
Organism: Octopus bimaculoides; assembly: GCF_001194135.2. Lineage (NCBI taxonomy): Eukaryota > Metazoa > Mollusca > Cephalopoda > Octopoda > Octopodidae > Octopus > Octopus bimaculoides. The sequence continues at coordinate 5,005,695 of NC_068993.1, forward strand.
CATTGGTAGTGAAATGGAAATCATTTGGACAGAAGGCAAGATTAAAAGTGCTGAATCACAAAACCTTGTTTTGATGAAGTGAATGCAAAAAAGAAATAAAGATCTATTAGGTTTATTGCATTATATCTTAGATGCTAATTAATTTAATTGATCCTCAATACTATAAACCAGAAAAGGGTTAAATTCTTTAATTTATTGGTTTTCATATAATAAATTACTGTGTAAAATGTTCAATCAGAAATCGTCTTGCTTTTATTTCAAAATGGCGGTGTTTAATAAAATTATCAAACAGCAACAGGTACACAAGCAACAAACAATTCTAATTTTCTTTTCATCAAAACCAATAAATCATATTTCTTGTCCATCAGTTGCCACAACAAACCACACACAAGCACACCTGAAAATTTCTAGAAAAATAATTATTTTTGAAGTAATTCCAACTTCATTATTCCAATCATAAACAACAAAAGCAACCAATGAAATTGCCTCAGGGTTGCTTCTGTTTCTTGCACAAATCTACTGTTGGCACCCTGAAACATTTTTTTTTTTTTAATCAATTTGGTTCACTGCTTTTCAATTTATTCATTATTACCAAACCTACAACCATGTTTGCTGTGAATAATGAAAATTTTTCAAAACCATATTTCTGTTACAAGAAACACGTTTTCAATGAAAACAATTTTGTAATTTGAAAAAATGCATGCTTTGGGAAACATTGACTGCCTCGATGTCACTGCACTATTATGGAACCAAATTGCTGATTCTTTAAATATAACAATGCCAGAGAATTGTTGGTTGAACTCACAAGAAAATATAAGCAAAGAAATCATAAATGCAGGGTAAGAATAAACCAAAGTTTTGCCTTTTTTTTACCTAAAAGAAATAGCCATGAATGAAAATATGAAGCATCCTCTAGATAGCAAAATCTAGTGTCATTGAAAAGGAAAGATGTTTCCACTCCTCTGAGGTGGATCAACAAATTTGGCACCAACAGACACCTGTGCCACGATACACAAAATAAATTCTGTTTATAACAAGCTCGCTGGGTTATCGAGACACCGGTGCCCCTACTGGCACTGTTTTTCTATATACTGCTGCCAGAGAGACTAGTCACTACTATCTCTAGGAAGTGTCCATCATTGACATGACCAAGGAATGTCAAAATCATATGATCAGGTGGTCTCAGTGCTGGAGATGGCAGAAATTTATCTCTCTGTTAGCAACATAAAAAAAAATGTCTTTTGTACCAAAAGCTAATATCAGAATTGCTCTCATGGTATCTACCACAGTATAGCTTGTTCTAACCATGTCCTGTAAGTCCACCATCGTTAATTCACCACAGGAAAAGTTCACCTTCATCGATTCATTGTTTTTGTTTTCAATAAAATAGTTTTTAACTATTAATGGTGAGATGCTATGGATGTATTTTCTCAGTAAACTTTCCTCGCGGTGAACTTTCTTCACAGTGGATTGATGGCAGTGAACTTACCTGTAACCTGTTCTAACAGAACATCCACCTTTAAGTGGGGACGAAAACTCTGTTTTATAATCCCTGGTTTCTATATTGAGAGACTTACAAGCTGAAGCAGGTACAAACTTTTCTTTTTATTGCATCCAACAAACAATTTTATGTTTTCACTGGTTTGATAATTTCTTGGTGATCAATGAAGAATTTCTGGAACTTTAATATTTGCCAGACATAAAATCTTCAGAAATATTTTCAATCATGATGGATGCACTCACAAGACTGCAACTACATAGATGCAATTACAGAGGAATATGCTTTGATGTAGTAAGCTGCAGCCTTCAGGAAAAAAATTAGAGTTGCCAAATGCTTCGAAGAACTTCAAGTGAAATCAAAAGCCTTCAGTTGTCAAAGATATTCTTTAAGTCTGAGTGTGAAGAAAACTACAATGCAAGGTAAGATACTTTCAGATGTCATGAATAACAAGATTTTTATTCAGATCAAAGGAGAGAAACTTTATGAGAGGAGTTGAAAGAGAATATAGAAAAGTCTGAAACACATTGACACTTGCTTGTATTTTCGGTGGTATAGAATGGATTTTCGTCACCCTATGCTGTAGCCAAATTGGTCACCCTTTTTGTGAAACATTAAATATCTTTGACTACAGCAAATACACACATTTAAAGTGGTCATGCTGGGTGATCCATACACTCCATGTTATGACACTCAAAGCCACTGAGTACCATAACTTTTTAGAGTACAAATTGCTTGCTTTAAACAAATACTTTGTAATTGTTCAATTCTCTATGAGTGCTTGCAAGAATGTATATAGTTACAATTGGATGCTATTGTGCAAAACTGCATAACTGGATGCCAATCTCAAATGGAAACTTTTACTTCTTATTTAGACTAAACCTTGGGCAGCAATCGTACTTGCATAAAGATAATTTGTAATGTGATCAACAGAGCTACAGAGGAAGATGGAAATTCCTCAACAAGTTTTGAGAGATAAGTAGGATGGTGTTTCATTTGAAACCCTCGATGATTACATTGTGCAGGAGGCATGGATGTACCATTTCTTCTCTGAACTTGTATTCCCATAGAAGCAAAAGGACCCCTAGAAAAACTGAAATGGAAAGTGGGGAATGTGCGTTTCCATTGCTAGCGCAAAGCCATTAGAGATATGTGTTTTATTTTGAGGTTGTAGTTAGAATAATCTCTTCTATTGTCCAGTGCTTTGATCAAACGAGATACAAGGTATATTTAAGGCTAGGAAACATTGCTTCTAAAGGCAATCAACAAAGAGAAAAAGACTCCTCATCAGGAACCAATTTTATTAAGGAAAGATATGCCGATGACATTTCTGGCATTTGAAATTCCTATGAAAGAGGCCTTTGTTTATTGTTTGGCTAACAATGAAGACCATTTCCTTGAAAAGCAACCCATGACAGACACCTAATATGAGAGATTTGTAGAATTTGCCAACTTTAACTGGTAAATCCTGTAACATCTGCTATGGTTGAATGAACATTTTCTCTAGTAAAGCGATTAAAGATATGTCTTCGGTCAAGAATGACACAAGAGACATTAAATTCTCTGACTATACTTCTGTACCATAAAGAACGGTCAAACAAAGTAAATCTGATTGCAGTTTCAGCAGAATTTACTTCCCAAAATGAGAATAAGCAACAGAATTTTGGTAGATTCTAGCATATTGGTTTGAATATTAAAGTATTATAATTACAACAGATTTTCTCTCTTAGAATAACATTGTATAATTGATTATTTACTAAATGTTCCTGGTGCATTTTAATCAATGCCTTCCAAACCTTCAAATCAGGGAATAATTCAAGGAATGGACGCAGAGCAGTTTTGCATTTTGTTGGGGTATTGTTAGTCAATATCATCTTTTAATATAAATTACATTTATAAGACAGGGAGCTGGCAGAATCATTAGGGCTTCAGGGAAAATGCTTAGCAGCAGTACTAAGTTGAAAAGTCACCAAGGTCGACTTTGTCCTATTATTTTGTATTTCAGTTTCTTTCTCTCAAAGCAGTAAATTTCTTTGGCTTAGCCTCAACAGAATTTCCACCAGTAAAAATTTATACATTTCACAGGATTTTCATTGCATGGAAACTATTTATCTATTTGTGAGCATTTAACTTTACAACATCTCATTGACACAAAATCATGAAACTACCAGAATACATTTTCCTTAACATTTCTACATCATTCTGACTTATCAATGTATGATTTTGCAAATACATTCATATAAACTATTACAAATCAATATCTAGAATTGCCCATATTGAAATCTATATTTAACTTGTACTCTCATACCATGTGGTGTAGAATTACTGTTCCATGCAAACCATGAAGATCTGCTGAAGTCTTTCTTTCTGTTGGTGTAGAGGAAAACAATGGAAAATTAAATACAGCCATTTTTTGTTGTTATATTTATGAAATAAACCTTTTTAAATTTCTACTTTTAAGTTTGTCTCTGTACATTTTGTATAATATTCAGAATCATTACTGCAAGGCATGATGTTTCGTAAATGGATACGGCTATAAACAATGTGATCAAAGATTGAAAAAATAGACAACAAACGATTGTGTCTTTGCTGGTAATGAATATAAAAGTCTCCAATGAAGGCGGAGGGAGCTGACAGAAACGTAAGCATGCCGGGTGAAATGCTTAGCAGTATTTCGTCTGTCTTTATGTTCTGAGTTCAAATTCTGCCGAGGTCGACTTTGCCTTTCATCCTTTCGGGTCAATAAATGAAGTACCAATTGCGTACTGGAGTCAATCTAATCGACTGGTCCCATCCCCCAAAATTTCAGGCCTTGTGCCTAGAGTAGAAAAGAATCATTAGAACACCGGATGAAATACTTGGCAGCATTTCATCCATCTTTACACCCTGAGTTCAAATTCCTCTGGGGTGAACTTTACCTTTCATCCCTGAAATTCTTCTGTGGTCAACTTTGCTTCTCGTCCCATTCAGGGTTGGTAAAATGAATACCAGTTGTGTACTGGAGGTCAATTTAATCAACTTACTCCCTCCTCTAAAGTTGCTCACCTTGCACCAATATTTAAATAATTGAATTAATATTTTTACATACATAGTTATTTTACAAGGCAAGTAAATTTTATTAAATTCTTTTTCAGAAAGATAATATCTTTATTTGAACATTTTGATTTAACTTGATTTATAAGGAAGTCAAGAAGTCAAGTGAACCAAGTAATGCTCACAAAGAATAAAAAAAATGGAAAAACCATCATTGAATGAGCACAAAGTAAAAAGACATAAACAAGCTTGCTTTGAAGTCTGACACGGAAACTACTTTTTCGGAAAGAATAATTTAAGTGGTTTTGAATGTTTGCTTAATGACAGCAACAAAATAACATTAAAAACTACACACAAACACAAAAGTCACCAAATGAGAAACGCCAAGATAGAAACATTTCTGCCAGTTTTTGCCTGAATTACCTCCAAAATTTCATTCTTTGACTATGGAAAAAGCAAAGCCCAGAATGGAACAATGGAAAAGTCTCATTCACAAAGACTTTGTCTCTTTTTGCTAAAAAATTCAAGCAAGAAGAGACAAGGCAAAAATTAATTTACCTTATTGGTTGCCAGACACAGTGTGAGTGTGTGTTTTGTTTATGCACCAAATTTGCTGCAGAATATCACCCAAGGAAAGCTAACTTACACGAAGTCAAGGATTGAAAGCCCCCTGGTTATCACAAGGCATGCAAGACAACTCACCTCAGAATCACTGGAAATGGTAGATACCAAAGTTTCACTATTATTGAGGTATAGTGATATCATGTACTCAGATCACCTTGAAACATAGTGAATTGCTGGTCGATGATTTAAATGCAAATAGAGTGAAGTTGAAGCCAACAGGAGAAGCCCCTATACAATGCCTGATAAAAAAAGTGTTGGAACTGGTGCTCTAAAAAGAAAACTACAGTGAATATCAATTAAACATTTAATCTCTTTCAAAGCCACATTCTTTACCAAACCTCATTTCTAATGATGGAAGCATTCCTGGAACTTCTTTTGGTGGATTGCATTCTCTTGGATTTCCTCAACAACTTGAAATCTTGTTCCTTCCAAGTGGGTTTTGATTTTTGCCTTGATTTCAGGGTCCTAGCAAAAGACCCATGATTTGTCACCATTTTCAAAAGGTTTTTTTTTTTCTTTGTCAGTACAATAATGGAGGCCCGGCACAACAGAAACCCAATTCCCCCTTTTTAGATAACCAATCGAACCACACTTTACTTCCAAGCACTGCTATAAACAGCAGAAGTGAGCGAGAACATTATAACTTGGTACACATACTTGACAGAGTTCAAGGTCCATTTGTGCGAAGCAGCTTCACCTTGCGTACTTGAGCTCCATTAACATAACAACAGATTCAATAGTTTCTGATCGGACATCATGTATGCATCTGCAATGGAGTTCTCTCAGCTTCAATCTACTAAATACACTCACAAAGATTTGGTTGACCCAAATCTTTTGTTACTTGCCAGACAAACCACAAGATGGAATTGAACCCAAAACCATGCAGTCTGGAAACAAACGTCTTAACCACATAGCCATGCATCTGTGAAAACTTTATCTTACATTTTCTATTGTCTCCAGCAAGCTGCCATTTGTGCAACCTTCATTAGTAAGGTTTGGCGCTAAACTATGTCATAGACAGAGTTTATTTTACACTTTTCTCATCATTTAGAGAAATGGCATGTTTTATCTTTTACTAGTTTCACTTACTAAACCGCAGCCATGCTGGAGCACCACCTTGAAGGGTTTTAGCTGAATGGATTGACCTCAGTACATATTTTCTTCAGCCTGGCACTTATTCTATTGGTCTCTTTTGCTGAACCGCTAAGTTACAAGGACATCAGCAAACCAACACCTGTTGCCAAGTGGTGGTGGTGGAGGGCAAACACAGACACAAAGAAACACACATAGATATGCACACAGACACACACACACACGATGGGCTTCTTTCAATTTCTGTCTACTGAATCCATTCACAAGGCCTTGGTTTGCAGAAGGCTTCAGCAGATGACACATACCCAAGATGCCAGACTGTGAAACTGAATCAGGGACCATGTGATTGGGAAGCAAACCCTTTACTGCCATATGTATGTACAATTTTGGAGTTTTGAAGAAACACATCCTTGAGTCGAGTAAATATCTGAATCTACCATTCCATCTGACTTACATGATTATTATTATACAGTAAATGTCAATATATATATTGTCAATAGAAAGGAAACTGCATTGAGGCTATAGCAAGTGAATTTCCTTATTCTAAAGAATTATCTACATTTAAAATACAATCCAATATATTTTTCAAACACATTTTCTTTTTATTTCAAGAAATTGATTTATTTCGTTTTTTTCAACAGTCACACACACATATACATACACAACTAATATTTGACTATTGTATATACACAAATACACACAGATATACATACATACACACACGCGTACATACATATATGTGTGCTATGAATATATGCATGTATGTACGTATGTGACATATATACATTCATATATACATATACAAAATATATATAGCTATATACATCATATATATATATATA
>NC_068993.1:5013088-5014676 GCF_001194135.2 Octopus bimaculoides
TATATATATATATATATATATATATATATATATATATATACACACACACACACACACATGAACATTAACATTTATGCGTGTGGTGGTGGGGAGGTGCATACAGATACTGCAAAGTTATTATATGAAAAATAGTATTGACATATTTGTCAACAGCAGATAGTGTTCACTTTCTGACATTGCTATCCTAACATTGACGAAAGAAAATTGATACTTTCACTGCTAATGAGATAAAACTAATGTCTTCCGAGACAAAGGTAATTTCTGTTTTTTTTTTTTTTTTTTAAATGCTAACAATCAACAATAAACAATACAATATGATATCTGATAGCGGAAACGTACATGGAGAGTATTACAGGGTGTATGGAGATACATGCCCAGGCATGACTGTGTGGTTAAGGTGCTCATTTTGCAAAACATTTGGTTGTAGGTTCAATCCAACTGAGTGCCACCATTGGCAAATCTCTTCTACTATAGCACCAGGACAACCAATGCTTTGCCTTGTGAGTGAATTCTTTGGATGGAAACCATATAGAAGCCTGGTATAGACATACATGTGTGTGTATACATACATACATTTCAAAATGTAACCACATGTGAAATGTTGGTGATTTTTCTCCTCTGTATTCCTTTTCTCTTGGACTTTCCTCTGTCTCCTGTTTCTAAAGAAGAGCTTTGCTAGCAATTTATATTGTATACAAAGGGTGCAGCATCACACCGATAACCAGCTGGTGGCGAATCTGCCTGGGGTTAAACTAGTTGTAACATGAAACAGCTACTTTGATGTGGTGACTAACTTTACTTTTGATTTAATTTTAAATATTCCTTTATCAGTTGTTTGTCCTACAAATAATATAAATGTTATGTCTATAACAGATTATATCATCAATTACATTCCGTAGTTTATCAGTCAATTATCTTACAAATATTGTAAATGCTATATATGTAATAAATTATGTCTTTGATTTTCTTCCATAGTTATGATAGTGTTTGTGTAAAGTATTATATACATCGACCATAGCAGACTAATATTCCTCTCGTTTATTACCATAAGAATGATAGGAAATATTCCAATAATATTGGTTTCAAATTTTGGCACAAGACCAAAATGTCAGTTACGTCAACCTCAGTGCTCAGCCGGTGCTTATTTCACCAAACTCAAAAGGATGAAAGGTAAAGTCGACCCAGGCAGTGTATGAACTCAGAACATAAACTTAGAATAAATTCAGTTCTGGTAATGACTCTGTCAGCTCCCTACCTTAAATATCTTGATAATATTAACAACACTTGAAGGGCGTTGAGCTAAAAGAAACTATTACCACATCAGGTGAAATGCTCAGCAGCGTTTCATCCACCTTTAAATTCAGAGTTCAAATGCCACAGACTGACATTGCCTTTTATTCTTTTGGGGTCGATAAAATAAGTACCAGTTGAGTACTGGGGTCAATGTAATTTATTTACCCCTTCTCTGAACTTGATGGCTTTGTGTCAAAATCTGATACCAATTTTAACAACACCTCTATCTTAATTATGTGTTTGGTACACCCATGCTGTCTTCACTTCTAAGCCTAAGTGAAAGCAGCATGTTCTT
>NC_068993.1:5014686-5020825 GCF_001194135.2 Octopus bimaculoides
AATTATGTGTTTGGTACACCCATGCTGTCTTCACTTCTAAGCCTAAGTGAAAGCAGCATGTTCTTTGTCTATCTCCTTACCTTCTTGGAGATTTTAGGTAAAACTACACTAATGTGTCCATCTGTTTTAATTTAATTTAATACTATGTCTTTGTGCAGATGAGGATTGTTCTGCATTTTAAATTGATGTAATGATTGCATTGTTTAATTAAATGTAGTTGCTTGAAACAATCGTACTGCATTACCTCTGGATATCCTTGTTGTTTATTTTGATTTTAATCACCTTATTTTGAAATTGTATGGATAATACCGTACTAAATTTATTGCTGAAGAACCTACATAAATGATTTGTTTATAGTAATCAAATGTTTGTGTTGTTCATCAGTTCATGCATTTCATCTGACTGATGTTGCCTAAACAGGTGCATGGTGTACCACACATCAGGCTTCAATGTGATTGCTCAAAAACACAATGCACCACCCAATCCAGGGATTGAAACCACAGTCCTGTGATCATGAGTGCAAACACCCTTAGCCACTAGGCCAAGGACCATTACTCACTGTAGAAATGACTATTAGATAAGTAGTAAAATAGTTCAGTAAATGATGCTCAAAGGAGAATTTCATTGTTTTCTGTGTCCATAGTTTATGTGGTTTATTCAGATTGATTTGTTGAAAGGATATCTTGAAAATAATCTGTGTTTGTGCCGAGCCTAGCATTCATCTTGAAATGTTTCAATGGCTCTTCCGGTGGTTTGTCTGCCCCAATCAAAGTTAATTGCAGCAGCAACAAAACAATAATTACATTCTCGTTATTTTTACTGCCATAGCTATTTTAATAACATGTCATCCATGAAATGCGTGTTTGGAAATGAGAAATAATTCTTTAAATAAATAGCTCTCGATGTCAGAGTCACTACAATGAATCACATCTGTCTTTCATCGTGACTCATATTAAATGTGTGACTCTTGTGGTCATAAATTATTCAAATAGAGATATTCATTAATGAGTGACTGCTTTCAGGAATCTTGCTTCGTCTTTCCGATGCCGCCACAAAAGAGGGTTAATGACAATGAATCAAAATAACTGTTGTGTTTAATGACTACTTCTTTTTGTCGCTGCTGATGTTGTTGATGTCGTTGTTGTTGTTGTGGTTATTTTTGTTTTTTGTTTCTTCACCCATGTTAAAATTGGAAACTTACTTGCAGTTAGTGTCGGAGCAAAATCAATCGACTCAAAATTAATACCATTCACCAATTTAGCTCTTCACAGAACTCTCGCTATTTCTGCGTCTATCGGAACAAAATTTCTTTGTCCATTGATTCCAATTACAGAATTTTTCACTACATGTTGACTTCTTCACAGGATTCTCACTTCAACATAGAAAACCAAATTACAACAACAACAACAACAACAACAACAATAATAATAATAATAATAACAACAACAAAAAAATGGAAATATTGTATTAAAAAAATATTTTCAAGTAACCGACACTGTTATTGAGCAAACTGGAAAATATTTGCCAGAATGAATCTTATTCAGGCCAACAGAAGAATTTCAGCTAATTGGCATTAATTTTTATTTATTTATTTATTCATTCTTTTAAATGTTGTTTTCCTTTTTTTATTTCAACACATTTTGAAGTGAAAAATTTCAAAGTTAATACAATTATTCTTCGTTGTTGTCTTTATTTCTTAGAGGAAATATGAATTATTCCTACATTCAATTTTGAAGCTTATTCTGCAAATAAAAATTAAATTAAAAAACAAAAAAAAAGCATTTGAATAAAGTTCAAAAAAAGAAAGACATGAAATAATATTTTTGAAAGAATTTTAGTTTTTTATCATAAAATTATCAACATTTTGTGAGGCAGTGTTGTTGTTTTTCTCTCTATTTCTTGTACGAGTCACTGAATGCACACAAATGCATTTCTCATGTGTGTGTGTGTATCTGTGTATACGCACACATATACTCAGTCACACACATATGTACACACAAAAAAACAGGCATGAAATATGTTTGAACTCGTACACACATATCTTTGCTTATCTTTGTATGCATGTGTGTGTGTATATATATCTATGTATGTATGCGTATGTATATAGATGTGCATACATAGGTGTGTGTGTGTGTGTATGAATGTATGTGTGTATGTATGTATGTGTACATGCATGCCAGTGTGTGTATATAAGTGTAAATGTGTGTGTGAGTGTATGTGTATGTGTGTGTTGTGTGTGTGTCAGTGTGTGTGTGTAGGTGTGTGGACATAATTTACATTTATTATCAGTAAATGTTGAATGGTCAAAATGTGTATATGTGTGTGTGCATGCAGTGTGTGTGCATGCAGTGTGTGTGTGTGTATGTGTGTGCCTGTGTTGTGTGTGTGCATGTGGTGTGTGTATGTGTATGTACTTGGGTGGTCAAAGTTCAAATGCTGCCACAGTCTATGTGGATGGTAGACTCAGTCCATTACGTCATTTAACACCATCACTGACACCTTAAACACTTTTAGCAGAATCCACGTTATGGCATTCATTCACCATCATCATCATCACCACCACCATCATCACCATCACCATCATCATCATCATCACCACCATCATACCCATCATCATTTAACATCTGTTGAACCATGCTGGCATGAGTTGTATGGTTTGACCAGGGCTGCTAAGCTGAGGGGCTGCACCAGACTCCGGTCTGATTTGGCAAGGGATTTACGGGCTGGATGCCCTTCCTAGCGCCAAAGTGCACCACCAGACATGGACCCTGCAACTTGCCAAACAGTTTATCATGCTTTGAGGAAAGCAGCTCTGTAAAAAGCTGAAACAGGTAAGACAAGTGTTTAGTCTTGCTGGATGGGATGAACTTTCTAGTACTGTAAAGCGTGAGAGAATCTTAGGCAAGTTATTCCACTTCAGTGCAGCTATTGCTCTCTTCAATCAGTAAACTCTCACAACGCTTCATCGCCATTCTTTGCTCCCTCCAAGCTCTTACCTGTGGCAATTGGTCTTATTAAACACCTTACGGCTTTTATTGCACTTTCACAACAAAGAAGAAAGGGCACCGGCCAGCCCAAAGGTTGGGGTGGGCCCTAACTGCCTACCTCGGTTGCTATGGTATTGAGGTAGATCTGGTCACACTCCCCAACCATCCTGCTAATGGGGACAAAATCTTGATTTAAAACACTGGATAATGATGGTGATGATGATTTGACAGTTAGCAGGCCAAAACTTCGAAGTCACTATCACCAATCATCTTGTTCAACTATAATAAATAAGCAAGCAGCGAAAAGTATTATGTAATTTTTCAGTTTAATGTAAAATTGTTTTTTTAATGCAACCCAACGTAAAAACAAAGTATACCTGTGTATGTGTGTGTGTGTGTGTTTGAGGATGTTTGTGCTTGGGTGTGTGTGTGTGTGGAGAGAGAATGTGAGATGTGTAGCATGTGTTTGCATGCATATGTATGTATAATTAAAATTTATGTGCATGTATATTGATATATAAGCGCATACATATTTTTATTTTCACACACACACACTCACTTATGCACACACATGTGCATATATGTGCATATGCTGTTTCCCGTGCAACATCTGCAGAGTCTGTAACCAACGATAGAGCTACATACATGCATGTATGTATACATGTATGTGCATATATGTATCACTCTCTCTCTCTCTCTCTCTCTCTCTCTCTCTCTCTCTCTCTCTCAATGTGTGTGTGTGTGTGTACTAAAAATAATGTTTGACAATATATTTGAAAAGTCAGCATTTTTCTGGGGTTTTTTTTTTTTTGCGATAAACATTTTGAATTGTTATTTCGTCATGAACAATTAGAAAAAAAAATTTTTTTTTTTCCCAAAATTTTATCAAACAAATCTTTCTCGATGCATTTGTCCGCACTTTGTATAGATGTGTTTTGATAATGTTGACATTTGTATATTTTTCTTTCCAATCACACGGCATTTATTTCAATAGGAAATTAGAGAAAGCTGTCAGCAAAATAGCAATGTTTACACCACCATCATTATCAATATCTAATTAGTCATCATCATCACAGCCATCATCATCATCATCATCATCATCATCAGTGCCATTCTCGTCATAATCATCATTATCATCATCATCATCATCATTGTGGTCGTCATCATCATCTTCATGACTGCAACCATCGTCATCATCACTGTCTCGTTCCTACCATCATTGTCATCAGTTTCATCATCACTTTCATCGTCATCATCATCGTTATCATCATCATCATCAATATCACCACTACCACCACCACAACCACACCTATCACCAGAACCATCATCACCACCACGCCCACGCCCACCACCACCACCACCACCATCATCATCATCATCATCATCATCATCATCATCATCATCATCACCATCTCTGTGTTTACACTTTATATTTCAACACTTGTTTTCAATGGAACACAAGCTTACAAAGTAATTCTCTGGTTTTGTTTTGTTTGTTTGTTAGTTTGGGTATTTTTCTTTTGGTTATTTTTTTTTGGGGGGGGGGTTCTGTACATATGACATTTTGGTGTTTGGATATTTCTTTTTTTCTTTTTGTTGTTATTCGTTCTTGCCTTTTCCTCTCAACTTGTTAATCAGTATTTATAAGCTGAGAAGCTGCAGTAGTTAATTGGTGTTTAAGTCTGGCATAAAGTTGACGAGATTAACTTTCTGCAATCCTATGAATTTGCAAAGAAGACTTTTACAAAATATACAATTTCTTTGAATCAGATAAGTTTGTGAGTCAAGAGAAGATCTGCGCTCTCATGTTAGACATCTTATTAACGCTACTATTCATTAATTTCTTATTTAATTATCCTATTTTTATTCTTTTTCCCGCCTTTTATCAATAGCTACAGGCGTGTCTGCTTATAAGAAGTTTGCTTCCCAATGACATAATTCTGGGTTCAGTCCCACTGCGTGGCACCTTGGGCAAGTGTCTTCTACTATAGCCAAGGTCTCACCACAACTACAATTTCATTTGGCTTGATGAGTTTTCTCAAGCACAGCGTATCGCTAAATATCTCGGTCGCTTGTCATCATCTTCGTGGGCCCAACTTTCAAAAGTCATGCTTCACCACCTCATCCCATGTCTTCCTGGGTCTACCTCTTACACAGGTTCCTTAATTCAGTATAATTTTAGATCAAGAAAATCCTTGAAGCTTGAGAGAGAGGAAGAGAGAGGGGGAAGGATTGAGAGAGAGAGGGGGAAGGATTGAGAGAGAGAGAGAGAAACAGACAGCAGACAGGCAGAGAAAGTGAAGTAGAGAGAGTGAGACATAGAGGCAGACAAATAGGGAAACAGAGAGAATGGGAGGGGGAGAGAGAGAGAGAGAGAGAGAGAGAAAAGAAGAGAGAGAGAGAAAAGAAGAGAGAGAGAGAAAAGAAGAGAGAGAGAGAAAAGAAGAGAGAGAGAGAAAAGAAGAGAGAGAGAGAAAAGAAGAGAGAGAGAGAAAAGAAGAGAGAGAGAGAAAATAAGAGAGACACGAACAGGAAGAAGACAGAGAAGGAGGGACAAGTAGAGAAAGTGAAAGAGAGAAATAGACAAAAACAAATAAAAAGAGAAAGAAAGAAAGAGACAGACACATACACACACACACACACATGGAGTGAGTAAAAGAGAAAAAAAGAAAGAGAGACAGAGAGATGGAAAGAGAGAATGAGAGAATATTTAAGTGTGAAGAGTAGGGCTTGATGCATGTCTATGGAAAGTAATGAAGCTGAGAAGGGAGGAGAAACAAGATAAAGCGAGGCTCTATCTTTATATGTCCAATGGTAACACCAATGGCTGACTAGCTGGGAATTATCATAGCTTGCAGGCTTCAATATGAAACCTTTCTTTCCCAGTCTGTGTGTTAGTCTCCTGGGAAAACCTTCCCTTCACCTTTATTGTCTTGCCAGGACTGCAGTGGCTACCCTTAATCCCCATCACCAATGCCATAACCTTACTTTGGCATTCCCCTTTTGTTTTTCCATGACTATTCTTCTTCTTCTCCTTCTTCTTCTTCTTCTTCTTCTTCTTCTTCTTCTTCTTCTTATTATTATTATTATTATTATTATTATTATTATTATTATTATTATTGCAGTGAGCTGGCAGAATCGTTAGCATGCCG
>NC_068993.1:5020959-5029440 GCF_001194135.2 Octopus bimaculoides
GTTCATATAATCAACTAGCCCTCTTCCCAACAAATTTTCAAGGCCTTGTGTCAAGAGTAGAAATTATTATTATTATTATTATTATTATTATTATTATTATTATTATTATTATTATTATCATTGCTTTTGCACAGCTTCTAATGCTAGAGATGTACTATGGTGAGAGCTGTTCACTACCAGCGAACTAAAGTAACACCCCTTATTTTCCAGGCACCATACGGAGTATTCCAAATGGTGCTGTTTTCTGCAAGTGCTCCACCCTTATTGCAGTCCCTATTTGTTCCACATACTTCCCAAGATTTTTGCTCACTGTTCCCAGGGCTCCGACAATTATTGGTACTACTGCTACCTTTTTCATCAACCACAACCGCTTAACTTCCCAAGCTAACCTGTCATATCTCTATTATTATTATTATTATTATTATTATTATTATTACTACATTGCTTTGCTTTATGTAGCAGGTATAGATTTATATATACCAGTTAGTAACAGTTGCTGTCTAGTAAACACTCACACCACAGACACACACACACACACACACACACACACACACACACACACTTATGTATGTATACATAGATGGATATACATGATTATGCCAAGTGAAAACCCAATTATTAGTAGAAGATATACAACAGACATATGTTATTTTATGCAGATTAAGATGGTGGTTACTGCTACAATGATTATCAAGGCTTCTCAGACAGAGAAAAAAAAAGAAACAGGGGGAAAAAACAAAAGAAAAACAAACATGACCAGTTCCTCCCAGTGGAATGATTACGTAATACGTTATACAGAAAAAAGATGTTAATTATTTCAGTAGAGGAAATATATACTACACTTGTGTGTATAGAATTTTGGAAGTTAAAATGTGATAGATGAATCGAATTGATGTGTGTGTATGTGTGTGTGTGTGCACATTTGAATAGACAAGAGAGAAAAGTGCTCAATAACTCTGGTAGATTTTACTGTGTCTGGGGAAAGTCATTCTCTTTTATTGTCTTATTATATAACACACTCACTGGTTCGATTTCCACTCATTTATTTTTCTTTTTTTCTTATGAGAATACATACATAAAACATACATACAAATCTGCACATGCATACATGCACACATACATACATACATACATACATACATGCAAAAATACTCTGTTGTTGATGAAGTTCTACTGAAGGAGCCTTGGAACTAGGTTAGAAACCAGTTCTTTCTCTATTTGCAAGAAACCTTGAAATAAACTGAATAATATACATACATATGTGTGTGTGTGTGTGTGTGCATGTATATATATGTATATATATATATACATATATACATGCATATATATACTCATATATATATATATATATATATGTATGTACACATGAATGTATTTATATTTGCGTATGTAAATCTATATGTGTGTGTGTATTTGTGAGGTGTGTATGTGATGTGTGTGTGTGTGTGTGTGTGTGTGTGTGCATGTCAATGCACGCATAACTTTAACCATATACACATACATATGCACCCAAGAATTTTGAAAAACAGGAAATGTTTATGATTTCCTTAAATTAGTGTAGAATCTTGTACGAATGTAAACCATTTTTGAAATCAAATGAACGGCAGACAGGATATAAGAAATAAATATTTTCTATCTGGGTGGAAACGTACATCTTGCACATGAACATAGCAGTTCCTGTCTTCTGTTACATTTCAGATTTTAGCTGAAGTTTCACTGCCCCAACTTCCTCCAAGACTGGTAAGCATGTTGCGGTTGATACTCGGTTTGAAGCTCTGCACTGCAGACTGATGATGGCTGTTTGGAAAATATGGAGCCGAAATAAATTTACGATGGTTAAATTATTTTGAAGAACAAGAGGAATTAAAAATGTTATCATTCAGCGAAGGATTTAATTGGAATTACCGTATTTTAATGCTTATAGGAAAACCTCGTGTATAAGGAACCCCTTAATTTGGGGGTTTCAAAATTTAGAAAAAAAGGTTTTGTAGGGAATTATAATACTATCCCTGTATAAGAAACTCCCATATCTTTTAAACCTAATTTTTGACAAAACTGGGTACCTTATACACGTCAAAATACAAGTAATCACAATTCATTGATACACGTCACAAATTATATATTAGTACTAATATAACTGTCTGGTTTCCATACAGAACGTGTTCCTGGATATTGCAACTAAACCTACTTTTAAGTTGTCAAGCTACTCCTTGAATCTGTGTATCTTTAAAGTCATCTTTGCATAGAAGTAACTGCAAAGGTTATGCTTGCTGAAATGGTCCAGTAATCCAGAAAGACATCAAGAGCTGTTGTCGAACTGTCGGCATCATACTCAATCACCCATGCATTATTCACATTCTATTTCTAAATGATTTAAATTACTATATTTTCCATCTCATGAATCATAGATCATATACCATAAATACCAAAGTATCTTACTCCCAAAATTTCTCAACCATGTGTCTTGGGCTCACTCCTCTGTGCAGCACCTTGGACAAGTCCCAGACCAACCAAAGCCTTGTGAGTGGATTTTGTAGACAGAGACTGAAAGAACTCCATCGTATATATATATATATTCGCGTGCGCACATGTGTGTATGTGTGTGTGTGTGTGTGTGTGTGTGTGTGTGTGTGTGTGTGTGTGTGTGTGTGTGTGTGTGTGTGTGTGTGTGTGTGTGCGTGCGTGCGTTTACTTTCCACCACTGCATGAATCCGGTATTGATTTCTTTATGCTCCTGTAACTTGACAGTTCAGCAAAAAGGAAAAAGATCGATAGAATAAATACCAGAATCGATTTCTTTGACTGAAACACGTCAAGGTGGTGCCCCAGCATGGCCGCAATTTCAAGACTGAAATAAGTTACTGAGAGAAGAAAATTATAATAGATAACATATCTAATTTAGGACAAATTAGTTGTGCATAAGTTCGGTTCCCTACTGTCGACATGATCTCTGCAAATTATTGTCCACAGAACTTGTCTACTCTACGACTTCCGATGCAGACGCCTAAACAGAATTGGTCGGTTCCAGATCGTCACAAAGATCTTTGCTGTATAATGTAGAGATTATTGATAGGTTGTGACCTTACTTTCTCCAACTAAAGTTTGGACGCTGCATTCGTCAGTCTCGCTTCCCTTTGATGGACGAGAACCGGAACACCTTTAGCATTGGTTTTCGTTTAAAGATTGGCGAGAACGGAAGTTTTGTAAATTCAGGAAACTCAGACGAGGAACGAAGTATTACAAATAGTTTTGAATAAGTAATGGAATATGTGTGTGTGTGTGTGTGTGTGTGTGTGTGTGTGTGTATACATGTATGTATGTGCGTGTATTTTCGTGCATGTATGTGTGTGTATATATATATATATATATATATATATATATATATATATATATATATATATATATATATATATATATATACATGTATGTATGTGTGTATTTTCGTGTGTATATATATATATATATATATATATGTGTGTGTGTGTGTGTGTGTGTGTGTGTGTGTGACTGAAATATTCAACAGGACGTATTTAACATTTTTGTGTAGCTATGGGTGTAGTATGTGTACACACAAGTATGTATATATATATATATATGTGCGTCTATGGGGATGTATGCATGCGTACACACGCTTATATATGTGTATGTAGAAGCAATTATGCGAATCCCATATTTGCCTCTTTATCTGTCCAACTTAATCCCTTTTATACCCACTTTTTACCCCGTGGAATCGATCCCCTATAAAGACTTTGGGGTCTACATTTGAATCTTTTTGAGCATTAGTAAGTGTTTTCTATGTTATATCACACGTTCGATGTACGATATAACGGAATAATAATAATAATAATGTCCTCGCAAATCGTTCTACTCATGATACTGTAAGAACCCTCGACAATACGCAACACTCGGCTTTTACACTGCGCAAATGACTCTTTGCATATGTCCATTTATATTGTGACACAGTCCATTAGGAGTCAACCAATAGGGGTGTTCTACTTCTGCCAGACTCTTTCTTTACCTCACACATTATCATCTTTGTGAAGACTGCACACCCCTTCCTCCGTCGCCCAAGTAGCTATAATGTTATGACTCCTTGCGTTTGTGATAAGTGCATACCCTAGGTTTCCATGACTATGTATCTATAACTTCAAGGCTTTCCCGATTGTGAGAATTTTGTTTCTTTATGATAAAAAGATATTTGCGTATTTTCATTCTCGCTTTCTTAAATGTTATTTTCTATTGCTTTTATTCATGTTTTTCTTTATATTTGGTTGGTGGCAGCCCGCTTTGTGGGCTCAGCTGCCTGGTTGCCGTGCTGTTTAGCATATTCAACAATTTCAAGCTTGTAGCTAA
Organism: Octopus bimaculoides; assembly: GCF_001194135.2. Lineage (NCBI taxonomy): Eukaryota > Metazoa > Mollusca > Cephalopoda > Octopoda > Octopodidae > Octopus > Octopus bimaculoides. The sequence goes on from NC_068993.1 coordinate 5,025,313, forward strand.
TGTATTTGATTTCTCAGCTTAATTGCTATTGTGTAGTGCCACAAAGGAGTATTGTCAGCAGAATAACAAAACTGACAGGTAACAGATGGTGGGTGACTACTTCGATGGTACTTCTTCCCCTCTACAAACGGCGTGTGAGGTAATCATTATTGTTGACTCACCTTAAGCCAAACAATAGAAATATTATTCTGATACTGATAGTGATAAACACTTGTAACCTTCTCACTAGGCACTAGTAATACATTACAAACCAAATAAATATGGTACCTAAAGCCCTGGAATATCTTTTAAAAATGTGAATTTATGTGACAAAACAAGCCATTTAATGAAGATGAGATAGCTTCAAAAATTCAGTTTCTATTCTGAGTTTTTAGTGGTGCGATGCATCGAGATTATTCACACGAAGAGTACTTGATAGCTGTCTTATGATCCTAAAAATAATATAATAATTAAATCTCAGAGTTGCACTCCTTAATTTTCCTACCTGAGTTTATTTACTTATTTTGTTTTTTACTCTAGGCTCAAGGCACGAAATTTTGGGGGAGGGGGGGGGCAGTCGATTAGATCGACCCCAGTACGCAACTAGTACTTAATTTATCGACCCCGAAAGGATGAAATCATAAGTTAATGATTCTTTCCCTTCGTTATGTACGTATCGTAAATTCATTCAGTTTTATTTGCTCACTTCACTAGAAGTAAATATTAGTTCCAACATTACATTTTTGTTTTTCCTTAGTTCTTATTCAGCATACATATATATACATGCATATGTGTGTGTGTGCTGAATAAAAATGAAACAACAAAGCCAAGGCAGTGTGAAATTTCTAGGACATTTATAAAGTGAGGGGTATATATTTATATACACATGATCAATAATTACATAAGTAGTTATATATATATGTGTGTGACTATATACATTCACACTCAGGCATTCTATAGTTAATATACATTTACAAACAAACACGAATAAAAGTTTTAGCGAAAAACTAATCGCTCTCACATACATACATATAAATATAATTGTATTCATATAAAATTTAAATGAAGTCATAACACATGCATATATTTACATAAATTACAAATACATGCACGCATAGCCACGTGCATAAATAATTATATGCAAAAGATATATGTACGCTGATATACATATGTATACACACACACATACATATATATATGTATAAACATATACATACATATATACATATATGTGTGTGTGAATGTGTAATGGGGCCCTGTGATGAACGGCGACTTGAAGAACAAATACAAAAACAATGAAAGCCAAATGGACGGACTCAGTGAATATATTTGTCTGACGGGCGTCAAAATAATATTTCACTCTGGACGTCCATTTGACCTTTGTTGTGTTTGTTTCTGGTTTTTCTTCTTGAAGTTGCTGTTCGTTACCGCTTCGCCTATTGTCGCACGTCCGTGCGGACCTTCCACGTTCCTCCGACGATGGTCTGGAGAACTAGATTCACGGATCGTCTTTGCACTTACTCGGATTATGTTACACTTTCGAATTCCCTCGTAGAATTTCCATTTTTTACCTTTGATTACACACACACACACACACACACACACACATGCACGTATGTAAGTATGTATGTATGTATGGATGGAGGGAGAGAGGGATGAATGAATGTATGAACGGATGGATATATATATATATATATATATATATATATATGTGTGTGTGTGTGTGTGTGTGTGGATGCATATATAAATAGATGTGTATGTATATATCTTTACATCTGTGTGTGTGTGTGTGTGTGTGTGTGTGTGTACGCACTTGTGTACGCTCGAACGTACACATGTATACACATTCAGAAACGGATGTTAGAACGCTATCACATATGGCTTATGTTCCTCGCCACTACTAGAACGGGAACATGTCAGTATATATATACGGCCGTGTAGGATTGCAGCTTCGTGAGGACAATGTCTGGAAGAATCTACTTGTTATCTTAATGTAAATTTATAAAGATGCAGAGATACATATGGGAATTGCAGGCAAATAACTAAGCACAAATTTGTGCATGCGTGCTTGGAAAGTAACGAACACGAGCACGTGCAAATATTCGCATACATAAAAACATAAATATGTGTATACGTTTAGGCACATAGTTATGTGTGAGCACAAGCATAAATTACGAATGAAAAGAGTGTTAATATAACATAAAATAAAAACAGAAATGCACATGTACATGTATAACGATTATAGAAAAGAATAAAATATGTCAAAATATAAAACAGCCGTGATACAGGTGAAACAAAAGGGAATAACGTTAAGGTGAATTACAATTGTACTGATAATTTTTTAAATCTTTGTTGGCTAGAAATAGGGAAAAAATTATCATACACAAACACAGGATTCATCCCTATACTGCAATTGCCTCACTGACAACACCTGTCCACTTCACAGTAGATTTCAACAGAACAACGCTGCATACTGAGCTCAGGTCTCAACCAGTGACAACACTAAGTATGCTATACGTCTTACAGAGGATTCTTTGAAATTTAGATATGGTCCGCATAAATTTTCGTTCGGACAAAAGTTACACCACTGTTTCCATTTGAACCTTCCGTTCCTGAAGGGTTGTAATTTATCTATAATTGAACAGAAATTTTTTAATTTGTGAGAACTTGCTTCAAATAAGAATCATATAAATTTCGATGTAACCATGGCTCATTATTATCAAGTCTGACAAACGAATGTTCGTGCTTAAAAAATCGATTTTTAAATATCACTTCAGTTAACTTAATATTTACTCTAGTTTCATCTCATTTGGTTGTTTCTACTTTAGCATTGTATACTATCGACTTAGCCAAACATTGAACATCCAGTGGGCAATTTTTACAAAATCTGAAGTTGCATAATTGGTGTTGGTCAGCTGTTGGTCTATTTGTTTTCATTCAGCTATGCAGCATTATAACCCTCTAACATAACAAGCGAATTTGTTACCAGCTGAATAACTAAGCTTAACACATTTTCTATTTAATATCTTACTACACCTATGCTCCAGTGGAGAATGCTAATTAACCAAATAAAGGAATTCCCGAGTTGCATTAGTTCTTATTACTATATTAAATACTGGTTTGTATCATAAAATATTCCTCTTCCCATGAGAATTCCTTTCTCTGCAACTGATATGCAAAAAGAAAATAAAACTGGGAATTGAGTTTCTGGTTTAGATAATTAGTTCACTCATAACGTGGTTTGGTTATATTTAAATGTATTTCAGTCTTTCTGATTTACAGTGCCGTGTATAATTTTTTTATTAATGATGAGCCATCTGAAGCACATGTAAGTAAATTATACTATCCACTAATGTGCTCGTTTGATTTATGACTGCATTATATAGTAGCTGAAATGCTCTATTGACTGGGAAAGGAAACTGGGTACTTTTTTGTTGGAGCAGACAACAAATAATAAAACTCCCTATCTATTTTTTCTGTACATCAATACTTCGTAAAAAAAGAATGTATTTACATTTTTAGTTCACTCACAGTAAGGCTTTGTAATATATACATGAATTAAAATCTGAGCTTTGACCTCATGAAGCACTTTTGTGAATACTGGTTTTAAATTGTATATAAATAGGTGGTTTGTTTCAGGAGAAAGCTATCTATACAAGCTGAAATTGTTTGGTCAAGTATATTGCTAGCAGAGTATGTAGATATTAAAACAAAAGGCAGGTGTTTATGGCAGTATTTTAATAAAAATTGAAAATAATTCCATAAATTCTCGTCTTTGTTTTAATATATACGAATGTAAAAGTAAAGTAAAATTCCTTTGCAAGTCAAATAGACTCACAGGGCTGGTTTCCCTGTTGCCATGGTGTATATATACTCCACGCCTGGATGGGGCACCAGTCCATAGCAGGGTTAACATTTTTGCCTGCTGAGTGGACTGGAACAACATGAACTTAAGTGTTTTGCTCAAGAACACAATGTATTGCTCGGTCCAGGAATTGAAACCACAATCATAGGATCATGAACCCAACACCCAAATCACTAAGCCATATGCTTACACTTGTGTGTGTGTGTGTGTGTGTGTGTGTGTGTGTGTGTGTACACACCCACAACATCCATTTGTCTTTATATATATATATATATATATATATA
>NC_068993.1:5029752-5031448 GCF_001194135.2 Octopus bimaculoides
TATATATATATATATACATATATACATACATATATAATACATATATATATATAGGTTACACACTTATATAAATGTAATGCATTTATATATATATAGATGTGTGTGTATATGTATATAAAGTGATCCACTTGTATATTGAACACACACACACACACATATTTGTATACAGAAAGAGAAAGAGAATTTCCTATAACACATCTCCATTGAACATGTGTACACACACATACACACACACATACACACACACAGACACATTGAAATGATCAATAATTATGCTTAATAATTAATTTACATTTTGTGGTGTTTGTATCGGGGAGGAGCAGAAAATGTGATGCATTTGTATATCATGTTAAAATCTCATCCTACCCATCTCTCTTTCCCCTATTCTTCTCTCTCACTCTCTCTGTCTCTCTCTCTCACTCTGTCTCTCTCACTCCCTCTCTCTCTCTCACTCTCTCTCTCTATCTATCTATCTGTTTATTTATCTCTCTGTCTATTTATCTATCTATCTAATTCCCTCTTTCTGTCTGCTTGTGTATATTTGCAATTCCCAATGCAAGAACTGTTCGACTACGTCCCCTAGTTTACAGACTTTCCCTCCCCTTTCTCTCTCTCTCTCTCTCTCTCTCTCTCTCTCTCTCTCCCTCTCTCTCCTCTCTCAATTTTCGGCGTCCCCCAGCAAGTACAATGATAATAATGTTGATGACAAACAATAACAGTTTCTTCCCCCACCTCCCTGGAGAGCTTCTACCCCCTCCTCCAAACACTTTATGCACATTCTCTGCCCCCCTCCCCTCAACTAATTTCTATTAACCACTTTGACTCCATGCAGTTGGTCAGCATGCTAGAAATAACAGCTAAATCTCCCTGAAATTACACAGTGAAATTCTTAAAAAAAAGTGGGAGATAAAAATATAGAACTGGATTCCTCTGATGAGATGGTCGTGGTTGGAATGCCTTTGATCATATGTCACCTCAATCAGGGATGACCTAGGGTTAAACAACAGTCATTAATAAATATCATCTGAACCTATAGGAGAGCCTGCTAGAAATAACAGCCAAATCTCTCCCAGCTTAGAAAAGGACACATTGTATAATTACACAAAGGAAAGAGGCAGGATGATCATGGATGGGATGGTCTATTTAAGTAGGGCTGACCTTGGGCTAAACAACAGACGAACCTACAAGAGAACTTCTATATGGCCATTCGACCTGTTAGAAATAGCAGCTAAATATCCCTCAAATCACACCTCAACCAGCTTAGAGCTTTACACATTGTATAATGTGGGCCTAGGCACCCTGCACACATAAAAGAGTCAGGATGGTCATGGATGGTATATCTTTGAATATAAGTCTACATGATCACTGCTGGCCCAGGGCTAAACATCTTCATCATCCATCATTATTAGGTCTCCTCTACCTTTTCCCCCCCTCTGTTTCTTTCCTCACCTTCTCTCATATTCTGTATCTCTCATACTCTCCCCCTCCTCTTTCTCTCCCTCTCCCTCTCTCCCTTTCTCTCTCTCTTTCTTTCTTTATGTTTCTCTCACCCCCCTAACTTATTTCTCTTCTAACATTGACCCCTTTCAGCAATTTTTCTCCCCATTTTCTCCCACTATTCTTGTTTTTTCTTGTTTATTTTCGTTATCATTCTCTTCTTCTTCTTCTTCTTCTTCTTCTTCTTCTTCTTCTTCTT